>NW_027187400.1:265125-273850 GCF_028583685.1 Petaurus breviceps papuanus
AGAGAGAGAGAGAGAGAGAGAGAGAGAGAGAGAGAGAGAGAGAGAGAGAGAGAGAGAGAGAGAGAGAGAGAGAGAGAGAGAGAGATGATCAAAAGAGGGAGGGGAAATTAATGAGTTCTGTTCTGGATAATTTGAATTTGAGTTGCCTATGGGGACATCTATTTGGAAATGTCTCATAGGCAATTGGTGGTATGTGATTGGAGACCATGAAAGAAGCTAAGATTGCATATATGAGATAATGTTTGTAAAAAGCTTAGTATACTGTTTGGCACATAGTAGGCACTTAATAAATGCTTGTTCTTTTCTTCCCACATATGAACCTAGGCGTCATCTGTGTAGAGTTGATGACAGAAAGGAACGTCTACATTACATACAGGGCCAATGGTCATCCGGCCTTTACTTGAAGATCTCTAGTGAGGGAGCGTCCACTTGCTTCTGAGGTGGCCAGTTCCACTTTTGGAAAGCTCTAATTGTTATAGTCGGAAGACCCAGGTTCAAATCCTGGTTCTACTACTTCCTAGCTATGTCACCTCTGACAATTTTAACTTTACTCATCTTCAAAATGAAAGGGTTGGACTAGGCAGTGTCTGAGGCACCTTCCATCTATCCTAGAACTATAAGAGTGACCACAAACTGGGAGGATGCTTGATGTGGCCAGCAGTCCCTCATTTTATCATCAGGAGGCAACATCTCAAAGCCAAGAAGTTTCCTTTCAGGAAATGGGCATGAGTTGAGCCTCTCAGTTTCTGTCACAGTTCCCTTCAAGTAAAGCCAATTTTTCCCTTCCTGTTTAGTACCCACTTGGATCACTTAAGCTCCTGCTTCTTTTTCACTGGACTCCAGATAAAGGGAGATAGAGAGCCCTTCAGCCTGAATAGCCAAAGGAAATAGAAGACAGAAAGGGCAAAGGGCCACAGATTGGATCAAGATCAGAACTGAGGAGTCTTGGCGTCCAGCCTAATATCCCCTATTTGAGCTTACCCAGCTCCTAAGATTAGACAAATAGAGCTGAAAAGGCCCTTAGACCTCACCAAGCCCAACAACCTCATTTTATAGTTGATGGAACAACCGAGGCCCAGGGAGGTTAAATGTCTTACCCAAGGTCAGACAACTAATAATTAAAGGAGGTGGGATTTTAAGTGCAGACTAGTCAGTTAGTAAACATTTGTTTAATACCTACTATGCACCAGACATTGTGCTAAGCAGTAGGGATACAAAAAGAGGCAAAAAATACAGTCCCTGCCCTCAAGGAGCTCACAGTCTGATAGGGGAGACAAGTAAATAAATATGTACAAACAAATTGTATACAGGATAGAGAGGGAAAGTACTAGCCTTAAGAGGAGCTGGGAAAAGCTTCCTGTAGAAGATGGGATTTGGAACCAGATCTTCCTGCCTCCAAATATATCTTTTAGCCATTATATTACCCTGCTTGCCAGTCGCCTTTCAGGTGCTGAGAGAATGGTACTTTCAGGTCCCCTGGGTGTCTGTCTGTGTTGGGCTTTATTTCTAGCCAGTATGGAGACCAAGTACTATATTGAAAGGTTCCTGCGGGTAACTCAGTGGGTAGCCTTTGCGTTAGGCCAGGTAGAAAAAGGAAAATATAAGCAGAAGGCATGGTAAAATAGAAAGTCCCTTGGCCTTGGAGTCAGAAGAGCTCTGATTTTGATTCCTACTTTGGACACGCCTGCATGTCAAACCACTTAACCTCTCTGAGCTGCAGTTTTCTCATCTACAAAATAGGAGTAACAGTACCTATAGAATCTGATTCTCTGGGTCACTGTGATAAAATGGATATAAAGCACTTTCTAAACTTTTAAGCCCTATATAAATGTCAGCTGTCATTATCATATGAGCTGAAGATGGGCAAGTTAGAAAAGGGGTCTTGAGAGGGTAGGCTATCGGACAGAATAAGATGAAATCTAGTAGAGATAGATGCAAAAGTCTTACACTCGTATTCCAAACCTCAGATTCACATATCTCAAGATGAAAGAGGCATGACTGGACAGTTCATCTGAAGAAGATCCTGAGTTGGGAGAGGTTAGAGTTGTTTAGGGAGTTGTAAGCTCTGTGTCAGTCCACAGTGTGATATTGTGGCCCAGACAAGTAATACAGAGGAACCAGGAATAAGAAGATGACAATGTACTCTGCCCTAATGAGATGTCATCTGGAGTCCTGTATTCAGTTCTGGGCACTACAAGTTAGGAAGAATGTTGGCAGGCGTCTGATGGAAGTCAGCTAGGCTGGTGAAATGCCTTGAGTTCAAACTGTGTGAGGCTCAGTTGAAGGTATTAGGAATGCTTGGCTAGGCCTGTCACCCATTAGTTCTATCTGTCCCCAGAGGGCAGAATTAGGAACAGTGGGAGAAATTATAAGGAAAAGAAATTGCAAAAAAAAAATTGCTTGCTGTTGGGAAGGCGGCGGTGGGGGGTGGAGTGGAGAACATTTACTTACAATTAGCCTTATCTAAGAGTTGCAGGGCCTGCCTTGGGAGGTAGTGGGTTCCTCTTCATTGGAGATTTTCAAGAAAATGCAGCATGACCACTTGTGAGGGATGTTGCCAACAGAATTGTTTTTCAGGTTTAGATTGAACTAGTTGGTCACTGAAGATCCTTCCAACTCCAGAATTCTGAGATTGTGTTGTACCAGGCCAGGACAGATGATGGAGGAGGTGGGAGAAGCTTGTGCAGTTTAGGGTGCAGCATTCTACCCCACCCACCTATGGAATATCGTATCACTTGGTCAGAGGGATGAATTAGAAAACCCAAAAAGATTAAGACATGAGTGGTGGACCTGTTTGCCAGGCTGGCCTGATGGCTCTAGCTAGCCATCCTTCTACTGATTGGAGTGAACAAGGTTTGCTCACCTCCACTGAGCCGTTTTGGTGCCTTCTCCTCAGGTGATACAGCAAGCCCTCCACCGGCAGCCTAGCACCGCAGCTCAGTACCTGCAGCAGATGTATGCGGCCCAACAGCAGCACCTCATGCTGCAGACAGCAGCACTCCAACAGCAGCACCTCAGCAGTGCCCAGCTCCAGAGCCTGGCAGCCGTGCAGCAGGTGGGCCAGGAGGGCTGATACACATCAGCGTGATTGGGAGACACCGCAGAGGCTGTGGAAATGAAAAGGTTCCTGGCCATGTCTCTGGTGACCCAGAGTAGCTTCTCAGCTTAGAGGCTGAAGTAGCTAGAGTAATTAAGCAGGATCTCACTACCCAGAGACTGGAGAGTGCTGGTGTTGTGGAGAGGGAGGAAAGGGATTTTAGATGGGAAGGTGGGGAAAGTAGGAGGAATTTCTGAGCCTGGAGAGCATTAGGGGGAGATCTGGAACTCCACTGACAGAGTGTTACTTTCATATAGGCAAGTCTGGTGGCCAACAGACAAGGGGCCCCTTCGAGCAACAATGGCTCTGCACAGTCCCCAGCCCAGTCACCGTCGGTAAGTAGAATGTGAAAACCTAGAGGTTGGTGGTCATGATTCTGGAGCTTATTTCTTTCATCCTGCTTTGAACACTCATGTGTTCCTAGGTTTCTTAGTGTGGGAAATCTTTACCTAGGTGAAATGAAGGGACAAAACCTGTCCCTGCCCCTCTCTCATGTACTTTCCATAACTGGCTAGATTTGAAAGGAACTCAGACTCTCCTCCCCCCCTTGTGGTAGGGTCTCCCTGGCCTTCTCTACAGGTCTTTGCTACTCTGACTAGTCAAGGAGGTTTGCATGGTTCTCTCTGTCCTCCCTATTTTCTTCTCCCTCCTGCCTAGAGCTTGTGTCCATTCATTCACACATGACATTCACACACATCTTCTCCTGGAATAGTCTTGAGTCCACTGAATCCTTTCTGTAGCTGAGAATTCAAATCATAGATGGGGGAGGAACGATGGCCATCTGAGACCACAGAGGGTTACATTCAATCTTTATCCTCACAGAGTTGGACCCAAAAGAGTCAGGGCCCATGAAGGAAGCCAAAGGTGATCAGCAGTGCTTTACAAGGGCATGGGTATGTAGGCTAGCCCACTGAACTTGCTGTTTTCTACTGCTCATGTCTTCCCAGATAAACCTGGCAGCCTCCCCAGCAACAGCTCAGCTCATCAACCGTGCCCAGAGTGTCAACACAGCTGCAGCCTCAGGCATCGCCCAGCAGGCTGTGCTGTTGGGTAATACCTCGTCTCCAGCACTGACAGCCAGCCAGGCGCAGATGTATCTGAGGGCACAGATGGTGAGCACTCTTGGCTTGGGCACATGGCCGGACTTTTCCTATGGTTTTAGAGTAGGGAACTCAGGAGAACTGAGAGAGGTCCAAAAGGAAGTGGAGGCACAGAGATTGGAAGAAGAAAGATCAGGAGTAAATGGTTAAAAAAAAAAAGAAACTGAGGGAACAGGAGACATACAGGAAGAAAGGAACAGGCAGGTTAGGGAGTGAGATGAAGACAGACAGGGCTGCGGATCATCTTAGGAGCAAAGAGGGATAAACACACTACATTGTCCCTGTCCCTTGCCTTGCTTTCTGAGAAGGAACTAAGGCCACTCACCACCTTGTTCAGGCCTCCTCTGCAACTCTACATCTTTCAGAACTCTGGGCAGGGAAGAGTATACACAGGAGACCCACAGTTCATCCATAGCATGGTGTACTTGGATGAGCCTGGGTTCAAATCTTGCCTTTGCCCCTCACTACCTGAGTTATAGTGAGCAAGTTTATTCAGCTCTTGGGGCCTAAGGTTTCTCCTCTGTAACTTGAGGGAGTTGAGCTAGATGATCTCCAAGGCCCCTTCCAGCTCTCAATCCTTTGATACTACTTGACAGGCATATATGTCACAGAATAAAAAGGGGGGAGAGAGTTGTTCATACAATTATAATTGTTCCTTCTGGAGATATGTACGTAGGACCCACCCCCACCATAAAGGCAAAGTAGTAATACCATAACTGCCTGGATGTAATATTGACCCAAAAAAATGTAGTTATAAATGTCACCATATGGAATATTCATAATTTCCAAACTATATGCAATGAACAGCTTTAAAAATATAGAGATCTACAGGAAGAAATGTGAAAACAGGATGAGGTGACATGGCAACTTCTCAGTGCCTCAGTTTCCTCATCTGCAGAATGGGGGTAGGGGGGCATGTTTGGACTCTCTGAGGACTCTTCCAGCTCTAACTTGATGCTTTTCTAATCCCTGACCTCCTCCTGTATGCTATTAGAGTTCTCTCTATGCTGATTTCATAGATTCTATAGAAGATGAGCTTAACATCCCAATACTCTTAACTTGGTTAAAAAAAATCATATAATCCACTTTATAATAATCTAGAGCCCACAAAATATTAAGCAATAACAGCAAAACTTGTCCTTGGACCATTTCTATATGAACCCTGTCCAAAAAAAATTTAAAAAAACATGCTGATAGTATGTAAAGGTTTGTCAAATGCTTTAAACACATCTCCTTTGGTCAGGAAATAGTGATAAAAGCCATTCTAGTCACTGAGCAGCCTCAACGCCTTCAAGGAGGGGATTCCTTTCCAAATCATGACACTTATCCTGGGCAAACTCCCTCAGAACCACTGGCTTTCCCAGCTTGGAAGGGAATCACCCGGGCACAGATTGACTCTGTGAAGAGGGCTGGAGCTGCTCCGTGGACTACCAGGAGTGGAGAACCAGCGGCCACGAGGCCACATGTGGCCTTCTAGGTCCTTGGATGCAGCCTTTTGACTGAGTACAAGTTTTAGAGAATGAATCCTTTCATTAACGGGATTTGTTCTGTGAAGTTTGGATTTGGTCAAAAGGTCACACTTGAGGCCCTAGAGGGACCCATGGCTGTGTGTGAGCAAGTAAATAGCATCTCTTCCTGTGTTTGTGGTCCATCTGGATAAGCTGATGTATGAGACTAAGAGCCTTATTGGGACACTCTTCCTCTGTCTCCTTAGCTCATCTTCATGCTTCAGGTGGTAAGACTTCCCGGGAAGCCTTATTCCCGGTGAAAAAGCTCAAGTCATTGAATTAGACCTTTCCACAGTCCCTTAACCTCAGATCCTCCACAGTGACAGGGTAGCACCTCCTTTCTCCCTTCTGAGTCCTTTGAGCTGACTGGAACCTTATTCCTTTGTTCTTTTCTCTTCCTTTCTCATATATACCATAATGATTATGAACAAAATATTTGCACCATACAGAGGACAGCGTTTTCGTGTGCCCAGAGGACAGGAGTAGAGTTTACAGGCTCTTTTTCTCCCTGTGTCCTCTAACTGATGACTTCACTTGAGAGTATGACTGGGTCTTCCTTTACTTTACTTATCCTTAGCCAACTCCCAGGGCAGGACCAGGACCTTTGGGAGTTGGCTGAATTTTTACTGTACAGTGTGTTTACTTTACAGGTGTGCTCACAAAGGGACACATACACATTCTCACATTCTCAAACACACACAAGTGTAGACATACTTAAGGAACCCATGCTCATAATCCTACAGAATTTGAGAGCTGGAAGAGACCCTTAATGAGCATCTGACCCCACCTAGACCTGAGTAGGAATCCCTGACCAGGACATCCCTGACCACATCCTGCCTCTGCCAGAACACCTCCAGTTTTTGTCAGCTCATTATAACAAAAGGCAACCTGTCCCATTTTTTGGCAACATTGATTATGGGGATGATTGTCCTAATATTTCAGGCCAAAATCTGCCTTTTTGAAATTACCCTTCGCTCCCAGTTCTTCATTTTGGAACTAAGAGGAAGCATAGTTCTTCCATGTGACAGCCCACCATACACCTAAAGGGACATCCCCATGTTTCCCCCAGGCCTTCTCCAAGGACAGACATAGACATGAACATACACAGGGATGACCCACCCAGTAGAACAAGGCTAGACATACACAGGTTGAAGGAATGAGAGAGACAGCAGGGAAATAATGGATGTCCACAGAGAGAAAACAGTTGGACGCAAGGGGTGGTTTTTGCCTGTTATGTGCATGCACAGAGAACCACATAGACCACACCTGGAGGAGCATGTACACAAGCGCCTGGGTATGCATGCACACACACATGTACAAACACGCACACATGTGCACACGCACACACGTGCATACACACTCACGCACACACACACATACTGTCAGTCTTTCCAACGTACAGTCAGTGTTTCCAGGTCTCTTGAAAGCGTCTGGCATCAAACTAAATAGGTCCTACTCGGGTCAAGTGTGTGTAGTTGATTTGGTCAGTTCTGTAGTCCAGGACAGCTCTAGGCCAGGTTCCTAGTACACCTCAGGAGTGAGACAAGCCTGAGGAATGTCCCTGGGCAGGGGGTAGGGTGGAAGGGTCTGATCCAACCTAGGGTTATCCTTGATCCTTAGGACGTGAGAAAATAGGGAAGTCAAGGCTTCCACTGGGAAGCCTACTGTGGCCCCAGGGATCTCGGGCCAAATCTAACATTTGGATCTGCCCCAGAGTATAGCTCCTTCAGGGCTGCCCTTGGGGCTCCTACCCCAGACCTTTACCCCTAGAGTACCTGCTTTGTTGGAAACCTTCTACTTCTACTTTCTTGGCCTTCCCCATATCTGCCTCCTGGATCTGACTACCCTCCTGCCTTGTGGCTGAGCCCACACTGGGCAGGTAAACGGCACCTCCTTTCCTGTGATTCCAGACCCAACCAGGTAACCTGGTGCAGGTAACTAGGAGCCTAGGCGGCACTGTTCCTTTGTCCCCTCAGCTCATCTTCACGCCCACGGCCACCGTCACTACCGTGCAGCCTGAGCTCAGCACCGGCTCCCCTGCCCAGCCCCCCACCCCCAATCAGGTGAGGACTCCATGGACTGGGCCTGGGGGAGGGAAAGGGAGGGATAAATGGTTCCTAGGGAGGTGGGTACTGCTATTTGGGTTGGCCTAGTAGATCTCCAGAATCTTTGATAGGACAGGGTTCCCTAGGAAAGCAGGAGACAGAGCAGCCAGAAATTTTCATCCCGGGGCCCCTTCCCAGCTATACTTCACTGCCTAAAACATCTATGTAGGTGAGGAGCTTGGAAATAGCATGCTGAGGCAAGAAAGTAAGTAACTGCCATTGGGGTGCTCAGTGCCCTAAACCTTCCCTAACATTCCCTTCAATGCCCTAGACCTCTGAAGTTAACTGTCCCACCTACCCATTTCTCCTTCCACCATCCCTGAAATGAGTCTTTTCAGGAAGTCTTAGTGGAAAAGGCTAGCTTACTCTTAAGGAAAAGCCTAATCTACCCTAGCAGGAAAGATAGCATGGAATGAGGATGACCCTTTGGGCTCCTGGCCTTGCCATGGTCTATGGGTTTTATAATGGAAGAGAAGATTCTTTGGACAGCAAGGAAAAGGAGACTGTGCCTAGTGGTGGCAGGTCTAGAAAACAACATGGATAGTAAGATGTCTGTTCTGAACCTGGCCAATACCTTGTGTCCAGCAGAGGGCACCAAGAACCAGGTTGTGGAAGGATTTTAGATGCCTCAGCAAAGAAAGGCCAAGGAAGAAAGGATTGAATTACTCTAGGAGGCAAAAGAGCTATCTGCTTGGTTACCCCAGCAGGACAGTAACTTGTCCTTTTATGCCTTAATCAGAGCAGAGGGAGGTCCTCAGAAGTTGTCCACTTCCCTTAGATGGTCTGCCTTAGTGATCTAGCATCATGGGAATTTATTCCAATACTTGGTGGCAGTGACACTTTTCTGTCCCTCAGGGGGACTGGTCATGGAGGGGGCCTGGGGATATGCAGTGGGGACAAGATTTGGTATACCCG
>NW_027187400.1:273860-316659 GCF_028583685.1 Petaurus breviceps papuanus
CTTTTCCAGGTACAGAACTTGACCCTCCGAACGCAGCAGACAGCAACCACAACAGCCTCGGGCCCCACCCCTACCCAGCCTGCACTGCCCAGCCTGGCCCTGAAACCCACCCCAGGCAGCAGCCAGCCTCTGTCTACCCCCTCACAGGGCAGAAGCACCGCTCAGGGTTCCCCAGCAGGTGCCAAGGCTGGCATAAGTGACAGTGTGGCTGAGCAACTCAAGAAAGGGGACAGCAGCAGTGGCAGTGTGCCAGGGAGCACTGAGGGCCGGGGGGGACTAAGCCGGATGGTGTCCCCTGTGGCCACACACCCCCTCATTGCACCAGGTAAGGCCCAAGACAGTATCTTGCTCCAGAAGATCCCAAAGCACTGCAAGGTTGTCAGAATATTTCCATACCTCCTTTCTCCAAGGTGGTCCTGGACCCAGCCCATCTAGGGGAGGAAGATAGCCAGTCTCACTCAGTTCTCTCTCTGTTTCCGTGCCCCAGGTTCATTGGCCTCTGGTTTTATTCAGTGCTTCTAGCTTGCCATAGGAGATATTGTAAACTAGAGGGGGAGCAAAGTCTGCTGTTTCTTCTACACAGTGCACATGGTGGAAAGAAGCCTCATGTCTTAGGACAATTCAGTAATAGCTCTGCCCCTGATTGGGCCCTCTCTGGCTAGCTAAGGCAGATGCCAGCTCCTTGTTTTCAAAAGGCAAAAGGAGAGTTAGAGGACCTGGAGGAAGTACAGTCCTCTGGCACAGAGAAATGAGCCCTTTTATGTCCTTGGCTTATAGACCCCATGTAAAGAGAGAAGTCGTGTGACATAGGAGCAGCCTGGGCTTGTCTTCCCAACTCAGATACTTAAGAGCCAGATGAAGGAGGGCAAGGCACTAAGTCTTCGAAGTCTCAGTTTTCTCCTTTCTAAAATGGGAAGAATAATATCCGCACTACTAATCTCATGGGATTGTTGGGGAAAGTACTTTTCAAACTTGACTTAAGAGACAAAAACTTTACAGTCAGCAAGGACTGGAGGCAGATGTGGTACAGTAGGAAAAATCACTGTATTCTGGCCCTGCTATTTAATAAATGCTTATATAATCTTGGGCAATCACTTTATCTCTCTGGGCCTCAATTTCCTCATCTGCAAAATGAAGAGATTGTACCATCTGATCTTTGAAATCTCTTCAGTACAGTTCAACAAGTATTTATAAAGCAGCAGCTCTGTGCCAGGCACAGTGCCCGGTGCTGGGTGTAAAGATAAGGAGGAGCAGAGTCACTGCGCTTGTGGAACTTACATTTAATGGACAGAGACAACATGTACATAGATAAGTAAATACAAAATGTAAAGTGATTTCAGGGAGGGGGAGGAATTGCCAGGAAGGGCCTCCTGGAGGAAGGGTGGCCTTGAAGCTGAGCCAGTTCTGAATCCTGTGATCCTGCTGGCCTTTGGGAGAGAACGATGCCTGGCCACCATGTAGCACTGTGCCAGCTAGCTCAATGCAGGCATTTATGGAAATGCAACTTCATTCAAAACTTTTTATCAGTGACCTGGATAAAGATATAGATGCCATCCTTCATGTAGATGACACAAGGCTAATGTGTTGAATGACAGAATTGGGATCCCAGATCATCTCAGCAGGAAAAAAATAATGAGTTACAGGGAATAAGATAAAACCTAATTCTGCAGGGATCAATGAAAAGTGTAGTATTTAGGTGCAGAAACCCACTGTACCCATAGAGGATGGGTGAGGGAGGGTGGCTACAGAGTCACCTAAAGAAGTCCTCAAAGTCACAGGGACTACAAGCTCTCTAGGGGGGGTCACCAGAACTCGGAGACACAAAAAGCCGATGTGATTTTAGGGTACATTAACAGAAAGAGTATCTAGACCAGGGATGGGGAACCTGAGTCCTCAAGGCCCCATGTGATCTTCTAGGTCCTCAGCCTTTTGACTGAGTCCAAGCTTTACAGAATAAATCCTTTTATGAAGGGGAGTTATTCTGTGAAGTTTGGATTCAGTCAGAGGTCTGCACTTGAGGGCCACATGTGGCCTTGAGGCTGCAGGTTCCCCACCCCTGGTCTAGAACAAGGGGGTGATAATCCCAGTACTTTCTGCAGTGATTTGATCAGACATTTATAATACTATCTTCAGTCCCTTGTAGGAGGGACAGTGACACCCCAGAGCTAGTTTGGAGGAAGGCAAAGAGGATCAGTCCATTGAAAAACATTTATTAAACTCCTACTATGCGCCAGGCACTTCACCAAATAGTTAAGGAATTCAGTATTATATCATATGTTTTAGAGTAGGGCAGTGACATGGCAGTAGTGTTCAAACATTTGAAGGGCTGTCCTGTGGAAGCAGGATTAGGTTCATGCTGTATAGCTCCAGAGTGCAGACCTAGGACTGGGGTGGGGGATGAGAGGAAAATCCATGGTGGCTCAATACAAGGAAGAGCTACCTAAAAATAAGAACTGTCCAAAGAGGGAATGAAGGGGAACATTTATGCCAGAAGGTATTAAGCAGATGCCTTGGGCAGGAAGTTGGACTAGCAGCTACTGAGAAGGAAATCCAGCTCATAGTCCAAAAGGTCCTCAAGACTGCCATTCACCCCCATGATTGATCTGGGGGTTCTCTCTAGATCTAAACCCATCTCCCAAATCTGGGGCAAGGGAGAGAAATACAGGGGAGGAAGGAAGAAAGAGGGAGAGAAAAAATTCATTAAACACTCACAATGTGCCAGGCACTATACTAGAAAGTCCTTCAAAGAATGTATCCTGTCCTGAGGCAGCTGAGCTGTTTGGGCAATAAGGAGCCTAGAGAGAAACACAGAAAGTCCCACCTTTTCCTTAGGACTCATTCAATTTGGTTCAGATTGGTTTCAAACTAGCCAGCCAGTTACCCTCTATATACCTCCCCCAGCACAGACACTCTAGCCAATACAGCTCTGGCTATGGGCTTCCCAGGCTTTCCTTGATGCTAACCCATAGATCCAGGGGCCCCAGAACCTCTAGAATTGTTCTAGGGTTTATAGAGACAGTTGGGGGAGGGGGCCCTGTTTCTGTAGACCTTATTTAAGCAGAAAGGGTCCGTGTGGCCATAAAAACTAAGGTCTGTGGGGCCAAGGGTCAGAAGGCTGCCTGGGGAATGCTATTACAACTGCCCTCACTTAGCTTCATCCTAGCACAGAGCACATCAGCCCCCACAGAGCTTTCTGTCAGCATCTGTGAGCTACAGAGGCACAAAGCCCCTTTCCTCATGGATTCAGACCAGTGGGTTTCGCATTGTTCTAACAACCACAATCCCCCCCCCAACCTCCCCCTCCTTTTTTCTCCTTCCTCCCTCAGAGCTCTATGGTCAGGCAGGGCCCCCACCCCCACCTCTCTGCATCCATAGCTCCTTCCATCTTGAAAGATAGCTAGTGGAAGATTTGGATGGTCACAAGGGCTCAGGATTTTGGAACAAAGAGTGGACCGAATCAGGGAGGAAAGATGGGCCTTATAAACCTCTGGGAGGCAGACTGGGGTCATGCTTGTCCTCAGCTCCATAGCCCCCTAGCATCCCATCCAGCCTACCCACTGGGACAGAATTGAGGGATTAGGAAACTGAAAGGGGGAGATGAATTGGAGGTGGGGGTGGCTTGGCCAGTCAGAGTTGGCCTTGAGCTGGCTGCTGCCCCTAAGGAAGATCATCAGTGGGGGGCTATGGGGTATCAGGGAGGAATGCGGTCTCCTAGGGGCTATTTCCTCCTAGAGCAGGCTTCTAGTCCCAGCTGGGGCTGTTCCCATTGACAGCTGTTTGGGGGCAAAGCCCCTCCCCCATGGCAAGTTCCCTGCTGCTCTCATCCTATCACCTTGGCAACCAGGCTTCTTTAGGCCTTACAAACAGAAAAGGCCCCCTCTGCCTTGAAAAGCTTTGAGGAGGGAGCAGAGCCTGGGGGCTTGGCTTTAGGGAGGGAGTAAGGGAGGGAGGGAAGGAGGAGAGAGCTGGCTTTGCCTGGCTTAAATCTGTGAGCCCTGAGCCAGCAGGATACTCCTGGCCTTGGACTCCCAGAAAGCTAAGCCAAGCTTGACACCTGGTATCGAGCCCCAAAGGACAGGGGTCCAAACAAGAACAGACTTGGAACCTCAGGTGTAGTGATACCCTAAGGGTAGCCTCTCTACTGATGCCTCATCTCCCACTTCCAGCTAGGGGCAAGGGCTTACTTACAGTGTGAGAGGCAATGATAGGAGAGAGGAGGGGGTTGGTGATATCAGCCCTAGAGGGTCATTGAGAATCAAAGGCTGTTTTCACCCACTGTTTCCCAAGATCCCTCGCAAACCCTTTGTTCTGCCTTCTGCCACCACTCCTCCCCTCCCCCTTCCCCCTTTTGCTCCTGCTCTTCATGCCTACTCCATCCTCAGCAAGGCAGAAGGTATTATCTGCTAATAACAATTACTATATAGTTGCTTTGTTCCACCTCAGAGGTTAGTTGCATATAAGTGGAAAAAAATATCTGCGGGTGATTGGCTGAACAATTTGGGATTGGGAGGCACCACATTCTTCTCTACAAATAGCCATTGTAGAGAATTTTTGATTGACTGATTGATTGACTGATTGATTGATTGGAGTAAAGATGGCATTACATGAAATTGAATAGAAAAGTGTATATGGGGCGGCTAGGTGGCGCAGTGAGTAAAGTGCTTTCTTTTTCTTTCTTTAAAAAAAAAAGTTCGGGTTCTGGCCTCAGACACTTAACACCCACACAAAAAAACTAGCCAGGGTAACCTTGGGCAAGTTACTTAACCCCGACTGCCCTCCAAAAGGCAATAAAAAAAAAGTGTATATCACTGCCTCTGGAAAGTCCAGGTAGAAAAAGCATATAGGAATGGACTTGTTGGGTTGTGGGAGAGGGTCGGCTCTCTGGTTCCTTACCCATTGCCCGTTATCCTGAATATAGGCCTCCCATGCTGTTGTATGGGTGGAGTCACTGAAAAGTTGTGCTTAAAAATGAACATAGGTGGTCATTTCAACTATCCCCCTCCAAGACCACACTTGGACATCTAAGGTCTTTTCCTTTAATTTAAAATAAAAAAGCTTTCAGAGATGGAGCAGCATTGCTAAGAGGAGGCTGTGTGTTGTTTACCATCTCTCTGCCACAGGGCACACGTGCATCCCCACACTGACACACACTTTACTTGACAGTGGCGATCACCTAATTTCCTTTGGAAATTCACTCTACTGGCTTCCTTAACACTGTGTTCATTCTGTTTCCTTAACTTGTTTCTCCTCTTTCCATAAAATCCAGTTCTAGGCTCTCTCCTTTTCGCCCTGTAACATTAACTTGTCACATGGTTTTAGCTACCCACCACCTGTATGCAGATGATTCTCAGATCCACATCACCCTCCTTGATCTTTCCCCTGCTTCTAGCTGCCTCTACACCAGTGGCAGGTAATTTATCACAGCCATACCTAAATTTTGAAATGTTTTTATGGAGTTTACAGTTTTCTTCCCCAAAGGGCCCATCCCCTAATTTCATTGCTGCTAATACCTCTCTCCATTCCCTATTTCCTAATTGCTTTCAACCTTAAAATCTCAGAGTTAGAAGGAACCTCGGAGGCCACCTAGTCTAGCATATACCTGAATAAGAGTCTCTCCTACAATATATCCAACTTTTGTTTGAAGACCTCTAGTGAGGGTGAGAGCACATCCCTGCAGGGCAGCCCATTCTATTTTTATGTTGCTATAATGGTTTATTGACCTTTGCTTCCCCTTGACTTCTTTATCTTACTTCCAGTTGATCATCAAGTCTAAGTCATACTCTATGAGTGCTCAGATCTACCCATTCTTTCTCTTTCCGTAGCCATCACCAGTCTAGGATCCCTTAATTATGTGCCTGGATGATCACCACAAACCCCTTATGAATGATTATAGCTTGGTCAGCAAGGAATCAATCTCTCTGTGACTTAGTTTTCTCTTCTGAAAAATGGGGAAGATGACAGTTCATATCTAGTAGTACTAAAAGGCTTCTATGGGGTTGTTTTGATGGTCATTTCGTGGTAGTGCAGAGAAGTCATGTCTTAGATTTTTTTTCCTGATAAAAGGTTCTGCCCAAAGTAGATACTGTGTACTGCCGTTTGAGTGACCGATTTACTCGTACAAACATATGGTGTAGTGTATGTGCTTCTCCCTCAGTAACTCACCATCTGCTTTGCTGGAGACAGTGAAGCTATAGAAATGTAGCTATTCTTGAAACATTCAGCTGCAGAATGACTAGTAGTAGGCGACTCTAGTTTCATAGCTAGCTTTCTTCCAAAAAACAAGCCCTCAGACAAACCTGTGTCCTCTCCCTAACTGCCTAGACAGTAGTGCTGTTCCGCAGGTTTAGAGAAGATATAGGCCCTGCCCTCAGAATCTTACAGTCTAGGAGGAGCTATTACACATATTCAAATAACCATACTATATGAATGATAATAGCACTTTGTAATTATATAGTGCTTTAAAGTTTGCAAAGCACTTTGCACACATGATCTCATGGCCAGAGCTTGTAGTCTACTCATTTTACAGGTGAGAAAACTGAAGCTCACTCCATTAGTAGATAGTAGATAGAGCCCTGGACCTGGCTTCAGGAAGACCTGGCTTCAAGTCCTGCCTCAGACACTTGCTAGCTGTGTGATGTGGGCAAGTCATTTAGTTTCCTCATCTATAAAATGAGGTGATAATAACACCTACTTCCCAGGATTGTTGTAAGTATTCATTTAGATAATATTCGTAATATGCTTGGCAAACCTTAAAGCACTCCACAAATTCTAACTATTATTGTTGTTGTTCTTATAATTACCAATAACTTTGTCCAGAATCTTATCCACTAATCCACATGATGACTACACTAGAGAAATTCAGAACAAAGTACAATATGAAGTGAATTCTGACCAAGCAGAATAAAAGAAGGACTTCTGTAGGAGGTAGTATCTGAATTGAGTCTCAAAGGATGAGAGCAGTTAACAGGTAGAAGAAGGCAAGAGGGCAGACCCTCCAAGCACAGGAAGCAGTGGGAACAAAGAGACAGAGGCCAGAAACTGTAAGGTACACTTAGGAACCTGGAGTGGTTCCGCAGAAATGTGGTGTCTCTTAGAGTGAGACAAAGGATAATACAAGATAAGACTGAGGAGGGACAATGGACCCAGGTTGGGGTATCGGTATACTGAATGACAGGGAAAGGAAGGAATTTGGACTTTACTTGACAATATGGAACCATGGGAGGTTTTTTAATAGAAGACCGACATTGTCATATTTATGCATTAAAAAATTATTCTGGCAGGGAGGAAAGCATGGAAGTGAGGAAGACCTAGTAGGTAGGAATCTATTGCTGAAACCCAAGCAGATAGAGAGTAATGGGGAAAACCTGTATTAGGTGCTGGCACTGGGAACAGAGAGAGGGGGACAAATGTTAGAGTTACAGCAGAGGGAGAAGAGATAAAAATCAGTAACTGATCAGTAGAATATGAAGGGCACAGGGGAGAGAGAATCATAGATAACCCTAAAATTTCAAACATGGGAGACTTGATTAATGACATTGCCACTGATGGAAATGGTGAAATCAGAGGAGTAGGGTTTGCAGTAGGGTGAGGACAAGGAGATATACTAAGGGCAAATTTGTACATATTGTATTGAAGGTGCTTCTGGGAATGACAGGTAGAAATATATGGTAGTTAACAAGTGTTTATTAAGCACTTATCATGTGCTAGGCACAGTGCTTAGCAATTGGAAGTATAGGTCTGGAACTTTAGAGAAGTAAGGGCTAGAGGTAGATTTGAGAGTCATCTGCGTAGAGGCAATAGTTGAAACCATAGCAGTGAGTAAGATTGCCAAGGGAGAGAGAATACAGAAAGAAGAGGGCCAAGGACAGACCTTTAGGATGAGGAGCTGACCAAAGAGAAAAAGAAACCTACACAGGTAGGATGGTAACTAGAGCCCTGTGATATCTCAGAAGACAAGGGAGAAGAAAGTATTCCGAATGTGGGGGCAATGAACAGTGTTAAGTCCTACAGAGAGATCAAGGAAGTTGAGGATTGATAAAAGGCCACTGGTGATTAAAGTGACCTTGAAGAGAACTGTTTTAGTGAAGCCATGGGGGCTGAGAAGATAGTAGAGTAAGTAGAAGCATTAAGTGTAGTCTTTTTTTTTCAGCAAAGAGGAAAGATTGAGGATGCATAAGAAAGGTGATAGCCTTAGAAGAGGTAGGGTTACTAAACTGGTAGGTCAGCAGTTACCATAGATATATTTATCAAAGCATTTGAAAACGTCTCATTATTTTTAATAATGCAGTTAGGTGGATTTTAAACAGGTTGAGTGGTCAGACCCCAAGTGTGCCCCAGGGAACTGTGCTTGGCCTTCTACTGTTTAATCAGTGACTTGGATAAGGGCTTTGATGGTGTGCTTATTCGTTTTGAAGATGATACAAAATGGGAAGTGAGAGCTAATGCACCAAGTGACAGACAGAGTCAGGATCCAAAAGACCTTGACAGGCTAGACCATTGGGCTGAATCAAATAAGATGAAATGTAATAGGGATAAATATGCCTTATACTCGGGTTAAAAAAAAAAAGCAATTCACAAGTAAAAATGCAGAAGGCAGTTCATCTGAAAAAGATGTGTGTATTTTATTAGTTCAGTGCAAATTCGGATAGGGTAGCCAGAAAAGCTAACACAGCCTTGGGTTGGTGCTAGCTGGATGTCCAGGACTAGGGAGGAGGTGGGCCCCCTGGTGTGTTTGGTCTTGGCCAGATCACCTGGGGAACACAGCATTCAGTATGTATCACGTTTTGGAAAGGACATCAACAAGATGGAGTTTTCAGAGAAGAGCTAGAGCTACCAGGATCACAAAGGGCCCTGAGGTCATGCCTTAAGAGAATGGGCTGAAAGAACTGGGGCATTTCAGCTGGAGAGTAGAGGCATTAGGCAAGAAGTGCTAACTGTGTTGGAAGAGTTGAAGCATGGAAGAGGAATCAGGCTTGTCCCACTTGGCCCCGGAGGGCTGAGCTGCAGAAAGACAGCTTTGGACCTGATGGAAGAACAAACTTCCTAACGAGAAGAGCTGGTCCCACGGTAGAGTGTGCTCCTTTAGGATTCAGATTGCCCTTCCCTGGAGGCCTTTAAGCAAAGTCTGGATAACCACTAGTTAGGTGTGGTGTAACGGCTTCTTGGGCAACGGAAAATGGCTGCTAGTTACCAAACTCCTTGTTGAGTGTCAGGGTGATCAGGGTAAGTGTGGAAAAAGTGGAGGCCATATTGGGGTGGAATGTACTGTCAGTCTCTCTAGGTCAAGGTAGCAACCTGACCTAAATCTGCAGGACTTGGGAATGCTGTAGAAAGGAATGAAAATGGGGATGGCTAGGTGGCACAGTGAGTAGAGTGCCAGCCCTGGAGTCAGAAGGACCTGAGTTCGGATCCAGCCTCAGACACTTATCACACACACACACACACACACACACATACACACACACACACACGCACAAAACTAGCCATGTGACCTTGGGCAAGTTACTTAACCCCAATTGCCCTCCAAAAAAAGCAAAAAAAAAAAAAAGAATGAAAGTGTTCTCTTAGGAAGAAAGTGAATGATTCAGCAAACAGTAAGCTCTTACTATGTCCCAGACATTGTGTTAAGATCTGAGACAAAAAACCAGTCCCACACTGAAGGAGCTCACATTCTAACAAGGGAGACAATACATAAATAACTAGGTAGGTATAAAATTTTTACAGAATAGATGCAAAGTAATCTCAGAAAATCACCAACAGCTGTGGGGGGGAGGGGGCAGTAAGGGGCAGAGAGTAGGGACAGAAAAGCCATTTGAAGAAGGTGGGATTTGAGCTGAGCCTTCAAGGAAGCTAAGATGGAGGGGAGGAGGGAGAGTTTTGCAGACATGGGGCCAGATGGTACAGAGTCAGAAAGCTGGAAAAAAAAATGTGGTATGCAAAAAAGAGCCAGGAGGACACTGTAGCTGGACTGTAACATTCCCTTCCATGGGGGCAAAGTGTGAGATGACTGGAGTGGTGGAAAGGACTAGGAGATGAAGGACCTGAATTCCCAGAGGACTATATGTTTGGTGCTGGGAGGTAATAGGGATCTACTGGGGTTAGAGGGGGTGAAGCAGTCAGACCTATGCTTTAGGAAAACTGCTTTCCAGCAAGCATTGAGGGACATGGTAATAATGGCACAAATCTGGACATTTTCACTTTGCACAGCAGAACATGCCACATTTAGCAGCAGTCGGGGCTATGGTCATGGTGTGGAGCCCCCTCAGCAGCCTTCATCACATGCTTAAGACTCTAGACTCTCCCTTCTCCCTCCTCCACCCCCTCCCAGCTAAAGAAAAAGAATTAGTGCTTTTCACCTTTGTAGAACCACAGACTCTCACCTGGAAGGGCAGTCTTATGTTGTCTCACCCCTTCTGGAGCAGGAATGCTCATTCCAACATCCCAACAAAGAATTTTCTAGTTTTTCCTTCAAAACCACCAGGGATGGGGAGCTTACTATATCCTGAGGCAGCCCATGCCACTTCGGGCAGCTCTCATTCTTAGGGAGTTTGTTTTTATAGCAATCCAACATTTACTAGCCTGTCTTCTATCAGAAGCTCCTAGTTCTGTCTTTTGCAGCCAAGAGGAAAAGGCTCAGCATCCCTGTTCCTTATCATAGCCCTTCAAATACTTGAAGATAGTCATCATGGCACTTCTTCCTCCCTCCCATTAGGCTTCCTTCCTCTAAGCTAACCATTCCCTAGTTCTTTCAACTGATATTTATCTGGCATGGCCCTTCACCCTTCCTGGTACCTCTCCTATGACCATGTCCCAGTTTATCAATATCCTTTTAAAAATCTTGTGCCCAGGGCTGAATACAGTACTCAAGATACCATCTGACCAGAGTAGAATATAGTGGGATCGTTATCTCCATAGATCTTAATATTATGTCTCTACTAATGCAGTTTTAGATTATGTTAGTTTCTTGACTGCCAAATCAAACTGTCCATAGCTTTATGTCATCATCAGATTTGATAACCATCTGATACTTGTCTTCATCCAAGTCACTGATTAAAAATTTTGCACAGCAAAGAGCCAAGGACAGATCACTAAGAGTAGTATGCTAGACATTTCCCTCCAGGATGACATCAGACTCTTCAGCCAAACTCTTTGGGTCCAGGAATTCAGTAAGCTCTGAATTGACCTCATTGTTCCATCATCTAGCCCCCATTTCGTTAGGCTGTCCACAGCAATAACAGGAGAAACTTTATTAAATGTTTTGTTGAAACTTGGGTTAGTTATTCCCTTAATCTGCTGGTATAGTAACCGTATCACAAAAGGAAGCAAAGTTAGTGTGGCAGGCTTTGCTTGCTCTCATCAGTGTGGTGTTCTTCCCACTAATGCTCATCACAGCCCTTTACATTTTCTCTGCTCTGCAGTTCCTGTCTGTGTTTTTTCTATGCATAGAAAATCTACCCAGTGTCCTGGAGTTCTCTTTGTTGTTTTACTTGTTTCTCAGGGATACTGATGAGACATCCAGCCTGTTCATCTGCTCTCCCATTCTTGTTCAGTGATTGGCCCTTTTCTCAGTGTACACACCTTCCCCAAGGTCCCTCATTTTGCTTCTTGGGCACAAACCATCCTTAGGAATGTGATTTGCCATCTTTCCATGACCCATGGAGTCACTTTAATTCTTTACAGGGATCATGATGTCCTAGCCACAAAACATGAAAAGGAAAAAAACTGATGTTAGAGAAATGGACTTTTGTAGTGGCAAGCAACTTGGAATCTCAAATGTGATCTAGCTCATTGTCCATCTGCATTGGTTGACTGAGATACACATATGGCTGGACACATTTGATAGGTTGCCCATCTAGCTTCATGTCATAATCTAGGCAATATGCATTTTTTTGCCTACTTTGTTTTTCCAATTTGGATGGGTGACTTTCTTTTGCATTTGCAGTGGATTTATCTAAGAAGGCTTTGTAGGGTTCTAGATCTTGATACAGCTGTAAACAGTAGCATTTAAAGAGTTTTACCATCAGTGAGGAATCATTCTTTTTCTTAACGACATTAAAGAGAACAGGGCTGTGAAAGTTGAAGAGGCCACAGCATCGTATGTATCATTGATGAGATGCTTCTGCCATGGGGGTAGAAGAATTGCCCTATGAAAAACAAATGAAATGAGTGAGAGGCTGATGTTACTGTCACCTCCATCAGGAACTACAGTAGTTCATCAGAATACTCCGATACCAGGAATACTACTGATGATTTCAAAATACGCAGATTATTAGGAATACAACTAGTATATCTTTGATCAGACTTAGAGTATCTTGAGTGTAGGTGGAAGCTGGGTGTGGTAGTGAATCCCAAATACCAAGGAAACTGAGGCTGGTGGATCTCTTGAGCTCTAGAGTTCTGAATTACAGAGCACTATGACAACCTAATGTCTGCACTGTTTGGCATGAGTGTGGTGAGCCCCTGGGAAAGGGTTAGTACCAGGTTGCATAAGGAGGGGCAATCCAGTCCAGGTCAGAAATAGGGAAGGTCAAAGCTCTTGTGCCAGTTAGTAGTGAGATCAGGGCCATGAGTAGCCCCTGTACTTCTAGGCTGGGCAAGATAAGGAGGCCCAGTCTTTTAGAGAAAGACAGACAAAAATGGACAAAGAGACAGAAAGGATGGAGGGAGAAATAGAATGAGAGACCAGGTCAGCTAGGTGAAGTTGTTAGCAATGGTGAGGTTCCAGGGTCTTTCACTTCTTTTGTCTTCATTGTGGTGAGTGTGAGGTCCTTCACAAGGGTGTCTGTTGGCCTGAGGTTATGTTTTCTGCTCTTCCAGAGCCTCTCAGAATGCAGTGTATACCAGAATCGGGGAGCTGTGCCATGATGAAGCTGTTTTTAAGTTGTAGTCCAGAGCTAGATGCTTTTCTAATCATATCAACTGAGCTTTCTCTTAAGCCTACATCTCCAGAGAAGGGCTGTCCAACAGCAGGCATTGGAACATAAAAAATGTGCCGTTCTAGCATGTACTATCTGGTCACAGCACAGCCACCTAATATGCCAAGTAAGGAGAGAGCAGCAAGTGCTAGTCAATCCTGCCCCCATTCAAGTTATACAAAGATGAGATTGCTCTCCTTTCTTTTGGGGGAGGATGGATTTTAGATACTGCCATTAGGACAAAGAGAGGGATGTTGTGGGGTGTGGAAAAGGATAGAAGTGGCATGTAGGGAGTGTCCCTGTAGGAGATTTCCTGGGGCTACTCCTGCCCTGCTGGGGCTGTGGAGAACAGTTGGACTTATATGAGTGGCTGGCTATACTCTGCCATGGGCTGCTGTCTAGACCCACAGTAACTCCAGTACAGGGGAGTGAGGGAGGGCCACAACACTCCCAAGAAAAGAATGTTGTGTCAAGTAAAGACTTTTCAAGAGACAAGCCACCAGCTTGCTGATACCCATTGTTTCCCTTCTTGATGTGTTTTCTCTGACTCTCCTTGCAACTGACATAGCTCTGACCCAGAAACACTGGCTTTGGGAGGAATTTTCTCCACATTGTCCAATAGAGTATTATTTCCAGTAAGGTTGGGTGTGACCAAATGGATAGCCAGGTCTTCCAGGTGAAATACAGCAAAGAGCCCCTGGGCCAAGCTTTAGGGAAGCTCCCCTTGATTCACATTTGTCAATTACTAAATTCACCAGCTCAGGCAGAGCAAGGGATTGTGGTAGCTCCTTCTAGACCCCAATTCAGTACTATACCCATACTCCAGTTGATCAGTTTAGGGAAAGTTTAGTTACCCATGGTCATCTGGTAACATGACCACATTGAATCTCATGGTCAGCTGTACCCAGTTAGTGGTTATTCACACATAATGGGGGCTGAAGGGAGTCTGTATAGTTCAGGGGAGTAAAAGGTCCTATCTACTCCCATTTCCCAGTCTCAGAGCACTACGCAGACCCTAGGTCATCTAAGGATCAGCTTACCCACCATCACCACTTAACCAACTAGTCATTAAGGGACCTGCCCCACAGCCACTAATGCTTTGATTCTCAAAATTGAACTTGCAAACCAAGTATTCTGGATCCCTGCTAGAGCAGACTCAAGGGCCTCTGAAAACTTAGGGACTTGGTTCCCAAAGAGCAAGTGTTGCTGTCAGTAGTGCTAGTTGAAACAGTTCTCAAGAATGATCCAGGAGACCAAGTCCAACAAACAGGGAGACATCTCAAACTATTCCGCCTAAATGGAAGCTGCTGTTTCCCCTTCCTGGTGGTGCTGAGGGTCTCTTGCCTGGTGTTGCATAATAGAGCTATTGTTGCACTCCTAACACTGCCAAAAGCATTGCCTGGAGCAGACATATGCTATATCCAACTATGGCCATTTGCCAGTCCCTGAGCCAAAAAGTCTTTCAGGATATTTATAGTGCTTTTTGACGCAAAGAGATGACCTCCACATAGGTCAATCAGCTGTCGTTGATCTGGTTTTTGAGACCATCAATTTTAACATCAGCTCTAGTCAGGTCTGAGACTACAGCTCCACAAGGGTTTCAGAAAAAAGTGACAGCAGAAAGAGGTTGGAGATAAGGCAGGCTGTGTTCATCTGGTCTTTCAGCCTTCTCATCAGAGCCCCTGTTATTATTTTTCAAGAAGAAGAGAAGGGAATTATAGCCTTGCCATATCTATATAGCCATCTGGGACTGCCTCCCATTGATACCCAACCTGCTGGACCAACTGGCAGGACTAGTGATAAGTCAAAGAATTGAACCTACATGGGATATGCAGTCTGAATGATATATGCAATGCCAATGAATGGAAGATGACCTTCCTGGCCTACTGTCATGACCTGTATGAATACCAGGTTATATAAGTCAAATTGTGCATTTCCTTGGAATGTTTCAGATTCATGATTCAGTATTTTAAAATTCTTAATAGATATTGATATATATTGTTTTTATATCACCTTTATTTCCAAATACTTCCCTCTCTGCTTCCTTAACTTCCTTATAACAAAGGAAGCCATTCCTTATAATAAAAAAAAAAAGAACAAGAAGGAAAAAAAGAAAGCAATTCAGCAGAACTAACCAATATATCAGCTGAATTATATAATGTTCCACACCCATAGTCCCCCACCTCTTCAAAGAAGGGAGCAAAGTGGTTTTTTTCATCTCTACTTTGGGGATAAGGTTGGTCTTTATAATTATCAGTGTTCATTTTAATTGTCTTTTCCATTGACATGGTAATTGTCATTGTGTCTTTTTTCCTGATTCTACTTCCCTTACATCAGTTTGTATAAGTCTTCTCAGGCTTCTCTGAATTCTTCATATTTATTGCTTCTTATGGTACAGTAATAATACATTTGAGTATCATAATTTGTTTGGCCATTCCCCAAATAATGAGTATGTGCTTTGTTTCCAGTTCTTTGCTACCCAAAATAGTGCAGCTATTGAATACTTTGGTGTATATGAACCCTTTCTGTCTCTGACTTCCTTGGGGATTTATCAGGAACTTAGTATTTCAAGACCTTTTGGACTGATGGTTGGTAGCCTAACTCAGTGATGAGGATGTGCCCCCTCCAGGTAAGGGCATTCATGCCATCCTTCATCCAACACTGATTATTTATGAAGTTGGAAAAGGAGGGGAAATTGGAAACCCATAGAAAGTCAATAAGGGAATCCTTAAATCACACGTAAAACCATATCCCTGTGAACAACCTTGGCACTGCCAAAAGACCTATAATGGTTTCTTTATTTTCCAGAAATCCCCAGCTGTTTTACTCCCAGACTTCTCACTTGGACAGTTCCTCTCACTGACCTACTAAAATACCTCAAGGCTCACCATTAGACACTGAAAAGACAAAGTGCATACCGTTATCATAACAGTTTTTAGTTCAGCTCACTTTGATATGCCTAAACAACCAAGATTTATCATAGGGACACATCATAGGGACAAGTGGATCTATACAGAAGCTGTCCTTGAAATCAAACCGGATCTCTCCCATATACTAGTCCTGCATCTATTTCTCCAGCAAGCTGACTGCTCCTGAAAGGAGCTAAGTAGTAGAGGAAAAAAAAAGAAGCTTCTCAGAATACAGTAGCCCTGGAAGCCCTGGAGGCCTGGAGGCCCTGTCTGGAGGGAATGTGGCATCTCTTTATTGTCCTTACCAGAAATGCCCAGAGTACCTCCAGACCAGCTCCCTCACAGCACAGCTAATGTCAGATTCATCAGGCACAATTTAGTCATAGGTTTACTTTCATATTCCAGGGCATCACAAGTTGTAGACAAGGACATTGTTTGGAAAACCAGAATTTGGATTCCTGGCAGGTCAACCACCTCATTAGGCCTTCTTATAGACAATAAGATTCGTAGCTACTTAGCACTGACTAGACTGATTAGAAGCAGTTTGCCAGCAGCAGATACAGAATGCCTTTTCCCACACCTAGTCACCTCCACTTTAAACTGTCATGACTCCTGAACCCAAAGGAAGACTTCTGAATTGGCTTCTTTGCACATCCCAGAGAAGTGAATGGGGACAAAGGTAGACATATAGTCACGTTAGACTTTCAGTGGCCACAGACTTGTCATAGTATCTGCTGGAGCCTATAAATTATAGGCTAGTGAACTTGATTTTTATTAACTGGATAATTTATTAATTGGATAGTTCTAATTTGAATCATTGAAGAGAGAGTGTATATCTAGAAAAGCAAGTGATGATTCCAAAGACCCAGGATGCCTTAAAAACATCATGCCAGACTAACATTTTTTGATTGGATTTTTAAGAGGAATGTAGTAGATGTCATTTATCTCGATTTTTTTAAGGGTTTAATGAAATATTTCATATTATTCTTCTGGAAAAGAAAGATGTGTACTAGATGGTAATATATTTAGTTGAATTTGAAATTGGTTGAATGCCTAAACTCAAAGGATTGTCATTAATGGTACCATGGCAACTTTATAAGCTGTCTCCATTGGAATTCACCAGGGACCTCTGCTTGGCCCTGTGCTGTTTTGGTATTCTTATCAGTGACTTAGATAAAGGCATAGATGGAATGTTTATCTAATTTGCAAATGAATCAAAGCTGGGAGCTATAACTAACACATTGGATGACTGAGTCAGGATATCAAAAAATCTTGACTCAGCAAACTGCTTGCTTTTGTAGGACTGAAAAGCTGAGTGGTTTTGGTTTTTTTTTTTTTTGCATTTTAAAATACAAATTTTCAGAGCTGCATTTAAAGCCCATTGTATAAAAGTATTTATGAAAGCCATCTAATTCACAGAAACTCTGAGTGGTAAGGGACCTCAGAGACCATCAGGTACCCCAAATAGGAATCCCTTCTATAGTATCCTTGACACTCTGACCACTGATCAACTGGCCTCAGATTGATAGACCTCCAGTGCAAGAAGCTCATCTCCTAATGCAACCAGCTCTACTTTAGGACAGCTTTAATTGTTAAAAAGTTTTTCCTTGCATCAAACCAAAACCTGCCTCTCTCCGACTTTGATCTGTTACTTCCTGTTCTCCCCCCTGAAGACCAAACAGAACAAATCTAATCTTTTTACCCTATGACAGTTATTCAGTTCCTTAGAGACAGGTTTCTCTTTTTAGGTTAAATATCCCTAGTTCTTTCAGCTGGTGTTTGTATAGCATAGTCTTTGGTCCCATCACCATCCTGGTCACCTTATCTTTCTCATGTTTCTGTGCATGTGACCTCCTCAGCTCTTACAGGGTCAGTTATCATCTTCATGCCAACTTTCTCTTAAACTCTAGTCCAGGGGTGGGGAACCTGTGGTCTTAAGGCCATATATGACCTTCTAGGTTCTTAAGTGTGGCCTTTTGATCAAATCCAAATTTTACAGAGCCAATCTTTATTTTAGGTCTACCCTGCTCAAGAATATTCTTCAGCCTGGCTAATTTTTTAAATTTTATTTATTTACTTTTAGTTTACAATATTCAGTTCCACAATCCCTTGAGTTTCAAATTTTCTCCCCCTCCCTCCCTTCCCCTGTCCACCCCTATGGCGGCAAGCAATCAAATATAGGATCTACAAATACTTTCACATTAAACATTAGTCAAGTTGTAAAGAAGGATTGTAACCAATGTAGTGAACAATAAGAAAGAAGAAACAAAACAAAACAAAAAAAGAGAGAGATCAAGTAGTTTGCTTCAGTCTGCATTCAGACTCTGTAGTTCTTTCTCTGGATGTGGATACTCTTTCCATCATGCGTCTTTTGGAGATGTCTTATAACCTTGCATTGCTGAGAGGAGCCCACTCTATCAAAGTTAATCATCACAATACAACGTGTCTGTAATTGTGTGCAAAGTTCTCCTGGTTCTGGTCTCGTCACTCAGCATCAGTTTATAGAAGTCTCTCCAGGTTATTATGAAGTCCATCTGCTCATTTCTTGCAGCACAATAGTATTCCATTATGTTTGTATACCACAACTTGTTTAACCATTCCCCAGTTGATGGGCATCCCCTTGATTTCCAGTTCTTTGCCACCACAAAAAGAGCTGCTATAAATATTTTTGTGCATATGCGCCGTCCTCCCACTTGTGTGATCTCTTTGGGATACAGACCTAGAAGTGGTATTGCTGGGTCAAAAGGGATGCACATTTTTATAGCCCTATGGTCATAATTCCAGATTGCTCTCCAAAATGGATCAGTTCACAACTCCACCAGTAATGCATCGGTGTTCCAATTTTTCCACATTTTCTCCAGCATTTCTCATTTTCCTGTTTTGTCATGTTAGCCAATCTGACTGGTGAGATGTGGTACCGCAGAGTTGTTTTGATTTGCATTTGTCTAATCAGTAGTGATTTAGAGCATTTTTTCATATGCCAACCTGGTTAATTTTTATCTCATATTACTCCAGTAAACCTGGTCTATTATTCCCCCCCCCCCAAATTCTACATCCTATCTTGCATCTTTATACCTTTGTATAGGCTTTCCTCCTTGCTCCCTCTTTACCTCTACCTCTTAGAATCCTTTGCTTACCTTAAGACTCAGCTCAGGTGCTACCGAAACCTTTCCTCATTTCCCTTGGTTGTTAGTATCCTCTTCCTTCTCAAATTATCCTGTATTTTCTTATCTGTCTATGTCTATGTCCCCACTCCACCCACCAGCAAATATAAGTCCCTTGAGGGTAGGGACTATTTGTGGTTTGTCTTTGTATCCCCAGTCCCAATGCCTTGCGTATACAATATATAATACATGTTTATTAAATTAAGTTATATTGAGGACTTGTAAGCTTTTCAATAATGATTTCTTCGCCTTATGTCAGTTTGGCAGTTCAGATATAATGGTTCCATTATCATCCACTGATGAAAATAGAACATTTATAAAAATGTTGGAAGATCTGTTCAGTTTTATGTTTGTTGTCCTAAGTTCATCTACAGATGCTCTCACGAACATCTAACTCTTTTTAGGCTTATTTTTCTCATTAACTACTTTTCGCTGTTTTATGAAAAAAGAGTACTGGTTACAATTTTTTATCTTCCATGATTTATTTTTAATATAGCCATGGTGCTTTTTAGTGACCATCACCCTTCTAAGGTACTCACAGCTTAACTATTTCATAATAAAAAATTTTGCTAGAAATTGACACCAAACTCAGCATCCTGTATTTTGTGGAATCTACTTTCTTCCCCTTTCTGGAAATTGAAACATCTCTATCCTCTATTCCTTCATTACCTCTTCCATTCTCTACAAAGATTACTGATTAGTGGTTCAGCAGTCATATCCACAAGTTTTTTCAGTGCCGTAGAATATAATTTTATCCAACCCAATAGTTTTAAGTTAAACTAGGTGCTCTCTTATAATCTCATTTATTTTATATTTTAATTTCTTGTTAACCATTTCTGTTTTATTTTCTTTGATTCTCTGATCTGGAGATCATTACCTTTAATGTTGAAAACAGAAGGAAAGTAGGAATTCAGTAATTCCACATTTCTCTTGGTTATCCATGATCACTTTCCCATCCATAATAATCATTCAGACTATCCCTTTCTCATTTCCCTTCCATTAAATTTAAATTTTATGGATCAATTTTTAATAAATATCTATTATGCATAAGAATATTCCTAGTGAGATGCAGAGTTTGAATGAGTCATTGTTAGGGCTTTCATGGGGTTTACAGTCTAGGAAGGAAATAGGACTTGTAACCTCTGGCCCATTCCTGAAACTGAGCTTATACAAACTAGGTCCATTCTTGGAAGCAGTTCAGTAATTACACCTTTAGCTCAGGTCAGTTTGGTTTGTTTCTAGCTTTTCTCAAGAGACCCTTAGCTCCCGTGCATATATACATCTGACTTCTAAGACACAGAATATAAAAAAGGTTAATTATATACAAGTGCTACAAGGATCATACCTAAACCCATGTGTAGTTCAGAAATCCTTCCCTGCTGGTAGGCCCAGCTCACATAAGGCACGTGCCTGTTCTGCCACTAGAGGAGCTGCCTTAAAAGATAATCAGGATTTACACCCACAGAATCTCAGATTTAGGAGGGACCCCAGGGGCCATCTAATTCAATCTATATCTGAAGAAAATTCCCTCTACCATATATCCCTTTACTTTCCCAAGCTAAATTTGAGCTGCTTTCTTCACTCTCCACCAGAAGAATGGACTAACTATTGCTAGGGAATCAAGCAACCTGGCCCTCTGGTGACCTCCTTTTTCCCCAGAGGCTTAGCTGTTCTTGATTTTTAGTAATGTATAGTTGAGGTCCCCAACTGAAGCTAAGGTCTTCCCAAGGAGATTGGGTTTCAAGGTTGCTGGTGAGTCAGCCCTCCTCCTCAAGACCTGCACAATCCCCATGATTCATGGTACCAATGAAAGGCATGGTCCAGGTTTGTTCTTACATTCTCATGATGTCTCTTTGCCTCATCACACCTAGGTTTTAAGGTTTTAACCCTCCCGTTGGGGTTCACAGTTCTGTGCAACACTGATTTCACCCTTCTCTCCTTTCAGTGTCAGTGAATGTGAAGTTCAGCTTTGTCCTGGACTCTTAACTTCCTTTGAGACTTGGAAACTCTGCTTGTGGCTGCATTGCACCAGCTTATTGTTGTCTTCCCAGTGACTGCTGTTACTGCCATCTATTCATCCTACCTCAGGAAAATGTTACATTTCTTACAGTGAAGCTGGGCACATTGCCACATTCCCAATTCTTTTGTTTTAGTCAGGACCCATCTGTTTCATGAAAGAGCCTTTCAGGGTAGTTGTGAAAATTTCTGACTTGCTGGGCTCAACCAGTCCTTTCTTCCAACCAAGCTAAGGTGATTGAATTCCATTATCTCCTTCTTACCTAATTCAGGGTACAGGCAGTGTACCCTCCAACAGTCACCCCTATCTGATGACTATTTTGAGATATGGGGAAAAACACTTTCCATTCACCTTTCTGATTTGTCATTCCCTTCATCCCTCCTGCCGACTAGGGCTAAGTGATACAAATTTTCCCAAGGCTTGAAGAAACCTCCTAAAAACCATAGAGACACTATAGAGGGAGGGACAAAACTGGTGGCTGCTACTAGAAACCCTGCTGCAAAGACAAAAGCATGTGAGCTCCTTAAAGACACAGAGATAAATATAATACGTAATACAGGTATAAATGATAGTAATAGTTATGAAGGTGGTGCTTTAAGGTTTACAAAACAATTTACTCAAGACAATGCTGCTAGGTAGTTAATGAAAATATTATTATCCCCACTTTTCAGATGAGAAGACTGAGGCTTAGAGAGACTTACCCTGGGGCCCACAGCTAAAACATTTCAAAGCCAAGATCCATCTGTACTGCACTTTTTCCTACGACTTTGCCCATGTTTTTGTTACTTTTTCTTATTTTTGATGGATGTAAGCTGATATCTGAGCTATTTTCATTTCTTTGATAATCAATGAAGTTGAACATTTTCAAGTACTACTTTAATGTTTTCTTTTTTGTAAATTGTCTGCTCATATAAATTTAATTCAATTCAACAAATATTTTCTGAGTGCCTATTCCACATAAGGCACAAGGTGATGCAAAAATGAATATGAAATATCCCCTGTCTTCAAGGTGTTTACATTTTACTGGGGGGATGGGGGTGAGAGGAAGAGAACAACACATAATATATGCACAAATAAATAAACAGCGCTGGAGAAGCAATAGAGCCCTAATGATCACATGACAGTGGATGGAAGAATCAGGATCCAAAAGAATCTTGTCAGGTGTTGACCCCAGTTGGCTGAATCTAGTCAGATGAAATTCATTAGGAATAAATGTAAAGTCTTGTGTCTTGATGCAAAAAAAACAAACAAACCTCCTAAGTACAAGATAGAGGAGGTTTGGTTAAATAGCAGTTTTGGAAAGCATCTGGTAGCTTTCTTAGACCATTGGCTCTACATGACTTAGCAGTGTGATGTGGCAGCCAAAACTGCTAATGTAGTGGGGCTCCATTGTGCGGGGCATAACCTCTGTGAATGGGTAGGTGGGAGACCACTATACTCTCCTCCTATGATACTCTATCTAGAGTATTGTGTGTGGCTCTGAGCACTGTGGATAAGCTGGAGGGTATCCAGAGGATGGCAGGCAGGACAGTCAAGGGCCTGCTGTCCTTGCTGTGTAACTGTGAGTTGAAGGAGCTGGGCATGTTTAACCTGAAGGAAATCTTGGAGGGAAATAATCAGTGTTTCAAATATTGGAAAGGGTATCATTCGGAGGAGGGCCTCGCTTTGCTTCATTTAGCCCCAGGGGACAGAATGAGGAGTGAGAGCTGGAAGCTGTACAGAGGCTGATCTAGGCTGGAGGTCAGGAGAAACTTGCTAATAGTTTGAGTTGTCCAAGGTGTGGGGGGCTACTTCCATAGGGGACAGACTTCCCTTCCTTGGAGGTATGTATTCAAAGGCTGGATGACCACTCATCAAGTACAATATAAGGAAGATTCTTTTCCCACATGGATTAGGAAGACTAGGTTACCTCTGAAGTCCCTTCCTGTTCTCAAATCTTGTGATTCTGTGATTGGGCAATGCAAGAAAGTTGACAATTCTGATGGTTCTAAGCCAAGTGGCTTTACTCTTATAAATTTATATCATTATAGAGATTCTACAGGTTGAGTTTTTAATTGCATATTTCACTTTATTTTTATATAATCAAATACATTTGCTATGACTTTAACTTTTTCTTCCATTTGTTCAATGGATAAGAAATTTACCTCCCTCCACTACTGAGATACTATTCCTTTTACTTCTACCTTTTTATGATTTTTATGTTTGATTCTTTGATCCAATTATTTCTTTTTCTCTGGGACTTCAATCCCAGGTTACAAACACAGTTGTGAACATAGGCACTTTCCAGGCAGTCCCTGCCTTTCCTGAGAACACTGGAAACCTATTTATTTTGCATTCAGAATCTTTTCTGAAATTTTGGCTCAGGGCCCTAGAATTTAAATTCACTCTTATTCACTGTGTGCATGTGATTATAATTGACCAGTTGTGAATAACCCGTGGTACCCATACATGCCCATGGATCTCTATAGACCTCTAGCTAGGAGCCTGTTTCTGTGAAGCAGCAGGCATAAAAAGGGCAAGGCCCAGTGGTCATCCATTCAGGCTAACTAGATGCCTTCAGCAGCTTCAGGGGCAAGGGGGTGGAGCAGAGGCAGTCCATCACAAGTATATTTCTTGAGACCCTGCTGTGTACCAGTGCACTCTGCTAGAAATTGAGGGGGATACAAAGAAGTTTGAGAAGGTGATGACCCACAAGGACTCCTCTCATTGAGGAGATAAGACACATAACACATGTGAAAAGGCAGCTAACCACATAAAGCAGTAAACGGTAAGTCCCAAATGAGTGATACATGTAATGAGCACTGTGGGGGTTCAGAAGAGGGACACAGACAGACTTGCAGCTGTCTCCAGACTCCAGGGCTGTCACTAGGATGAGGTGAGAAGAGATGAGCCTTGAAAATGGGCAGGATAGCTGATCAACAGGGAGCCTAAAGAACTCAATACAAAATCTCAGGGAGTTATTTACAAGAACAGTCAGGGACCAGACTAGGCTGTTCAGCTCTGTGTGGGAAAGCAAGGGGATTTGAATTGGGGGTGAAAGTGTTGGGGGCCAGGGACACAGTGGGAGCCAAGGCTGAGTTGAGCCACGCTACCTAACTTGAATCTTTCTCCCCACCAGCCTATACCCAGCTGCAGCCACACCAACTCCTTCCACAGTCCCCATCAAAGCACCTGCAACCCCAGTTTGTCATCCAGCAGCAGCAGCAGCAGCAGCCATCTCTACAGCAGCAGCAGCAACAGCAGCAGTCCCAACAATCCCGGCCCCAATCCCAGTCCCAATCCCAGCTTGCCTCAGCTCTGCCAGGAGTAACAGTACAGTCCAGCCCTGAAGTTCATGCCATGTCACTAGGCCCAGCAATCCCTGCCCTCCCACTGCAGTGTCCTGCTACCAATCAGCACAAACCTGGCAACAGCCAGCAAGGCCAGCCCTCCAGCCCAGAGGCTGGGCCCCAAAATGGACATTCTGAGGGCCTGCACCACCCCCCACAACGCAGGTTCCAGCATACATCAGCTGTCATTCTCCAACTACAGCCTGCTTCACCAGCGGTGAGTTAGCCAGTCCCCAAAGTGTGTCCCTCTTTTGGATGGCCACAGCTTAGGCAAGTCACATCCTGGCAACTTGGGCAACTTTCTTCCCAATGTGGGATGTGATGCTGGCTGAATGTTTTGACTCTGCCTAGGTATTTCAAGAGCCTCTTAGGTACCATTTATCCAGAGAGAGGCAGGGCAAGGAAAATAATAGATTTATATATATACAGCTCCTCTGGACCTACAGAGTCTGGATTTCAAAGTTCTTGTCAATTTCCCATCCCAGAAGCTGTGTTGAAGTGCTTGTGGTTCAATCTTCAGTAGAAGTGGGACCTCCTAAAAAGACCATCCCTCTCCCCTATTCCTTGACAGACCCAACAGTGTGGTCCAGATACCTGGAAGGAGGCAGTGCCCAGGGAGAAGAGTATGCCTGAGACCCTGTCCAGCCCAGCAGCCCAGCAACCAGCCACCCTCACTCCCCCACCTGCTGGTCCACTCCAGCCCACAAGCTCTGATGTTCAGCAGTCTCCAGCACATGGTAGGGGGAGTGGGAGGGCAGGATTCCTTGGGGAGAGGAGACAGTTTTCCTCAGCTGCTTCTTGGACATCTGATGTGGGCACCAAAGTGAGTGGGAAATTGGTACTCACTGAAAGCACCTAGTAGACACAGCAGCAAGGAGATGAGGTGAATAGGATCTGGAGACAGGGAAAAACAGAAAGAGATAACTGGGGGAAAGGGGAGTGTCTAGTTAATTCAAAAGAAAGAAGGCTAAAGAAGTAGGAGAAGAAGAGACGAGTACCAAAGTACTAAAGCCTGAACAATGAGTGTTGCATCTCAGTGGTGGCCAGAGGATCTGAGGAAGGGGAGAGGGGGGAGAATTCTCCTGAAAAGTAAGGCCTCACATCCTTTATGCCTGAAATGCAGAGATAATTGAGCAAGTATTTGGGGTCTGAATTATTAATGTGAGTGTAAAATGCAACTTTAAACTGTTGTTCATTTGAGAGACATTGTGGTAGAAATGGAGTGGGTTTGAATCCCAGTTGGATCACTTACTACCTATGAGACCTTGGTTCTTTGGTTCACCTCCTTGGGCTTCATTTCCTCATATATAAAATGGGACATGAAGTTGGACTTACTGACTTCCAGGGCCTTTCAGGTCTAAATCTATGAACTAAATCTTTTTAAGAGATTTCAGGACTTTGTACTATGCAGTAGTTATTATATACTCACTTAGGAATGTTTTGTATCAAATACTTGGTACAATAATAATTTTGCCCACATAGGCATAAAATCTGAGAATTTGGTCCAAGAATTTGAAATAGGAAACCTGGCAAAAGAGCGTTAGTGCTGAAGCTCATGGATGAGGACAGTGGCTAAGAGCCACAAGGAGTGGGAGGTAGGGATTCAGGAGAGAGCCAAAAAGAGCACTTGAATCCAACCTAGTTAAAGTGTCCACATAGGATCTAGTGCCCACGGCTAGGTTTGCCATCTGCCTAGGAATGGGCATACATGGATTTTTCCATGTTCCCCATATCATGCAGCTCTGCCAGAACCCTGTGCCCTGTGGTAGAAGACTTTGTACTGCCTCAGCCTCTGTGGGACTTCCACCCTTTAATTTCTTGACTGTCTGCAGAGTGATCTTGGCCCAGAGTTCAGTGGCATCATGAGCCACCTATAATTCAGGAAGACAGTTCCTGAGTGTTTTTCAGAACAGAGGAAGGAAAGAGAGAGAGAGAGATCAGAGAGAAAGAAAGGGGGATCTCATGGGGATGAAAAAACCAAGGAAAATGGGATTCAGGTAAGAAGGAAAGAAAAGAGGAATAAAAGAAAAAAGTAAGAGGAAGAATTTGTGAGTCAGGGAAAGGAGAGAAAATGAGAAATCACAATTCAGGAAGGGTCCTGAAATTTCATCCCAGAGATTTTAACCCAGGGTCTATAAATTTAAAAAAAAAAAACTATAATTGTATTTCAATGTAATTGGTTTCCTTTGTAATCATATATATTCTGTGCATTTAAAAGCATTATTCTAAGGGGTCCAGAGGCTTCACTAAACTATCAAGGAGCTATAAGAGACAAGGTTAAGAAACCCTGATATAGTTCAGCCTCCTATGGGGCAAGAATTTCCTTACAGATAGTGCTGCAGCTTCTGCCTCAACACCTAGAGGGTGACTAGGAGTGCACTGCTTTGTAAGACATCCCAAGAGGCGGCTAGATGGCACAGTGAATAGAGCACCTGCCCTGGAGTCAGGAGGACCTGAGTTCAAATCCAGCCTCAGACACTTAACACTTAGTAGCCATCTGACCTTGGGCAAGTCACTTAACCCCAATTGCCCTGCCTTCCCCCCTCCAAAAAAGAAAAAAAAAAAAAAACAAGACATCCCAGCCTGTTCCTCTGGCGGACAGCTCTTCTTGTTCAGAAAAATCTTCCTTCTTTACAGAATCTGTTGCCACAAAACTTGGTCTCATTAGTACTAGTTCTCTCCTCTGTAGCTAATCTTCCACATCAGAGTCCTTCACATTTTCAAGACACATATTTCACATAAGTCTTCTCTTTTCAGACTAAAAACTACTGGTTTCCTGAGCTGTTCCTCAGCTCTGTATGGTCTCATGTAAATCCCACATGTCACTCTCAACCCCCCATCTACACATCTTGGTCCCTCTCCTCTGAACATGCTCTAGTTTGTCAGTGTCCTGGTTAAAGTGTCATACCTAGAAATTCATAAATTATCAAAACCGGATGAGACTTAAAAGATCATTTAATCCAACCTCCTCATTCTACAGTGGAGGAGACTAAGGCTTAGAAAATGGGAGGGACTAGCCCAAGAATTTATAGTGGTCAGGTACTCTTTGATAAGTACAGTTGCTTCAGGCATGGTCTGACTAAGGTAGATTAGAATGGGACCATTACCTTCCTTCTTCAGGGTAACCACGTGGTCAACTTACCTCCTTTTTCAAACCAGCTCTGTTGTTTACCCCCAGGTTGATGAAAAGCCTTGGACCCATATTTAGCATGGAGAAAAGAACACTTGGAGACATTATAGTGGTCTTGTATTTGAAGGATTTTCCTGTGAAAGGAGAAGACTTGTTTTATTTGACCCCAGAGGGCAGAATTAAGGAATATAAGTTACAGAGAGTTAAATTTCAGAGTTTTCTCCAATATCTTTTAAAAATTTTTTTTCAATTAACAAAAATCTATTTCCCATACTTCTCACCACCCCTCCTCCACTGAGAAAAATAAAACAAATAAAATCATTATAATAAATATGCATAATCAAGGAAAACAAATTATTGGATTAGCCATGTTCAAAATGTATATATGTCTCAAGCTGTCCATCACCTGCCTCTCTTTCAGGAGGTAAATAGCATATTCACCTTGGGTCCTCTGGAATCATGGTTGGTCATTGTGTCAGTCAGAGTTCTTAAGTCTTTCAAAGTTGTTTGTCTTTACAGTTATTTTTTTTTAAAGCAATCAGGGTTAAGTAACTTGTTCAAGGTTACACAGCCAGTTATTTCTGAGTGTGGTGCTAAGTATCTGGGCCAGGATTTGATCCCCAGGTCATCCTGACACTGGAGCCGGTGCTCTTACTCACTGTGCTACCTGGCTGCCCCTACAGTTGTTATTTTAATTTGTTCTGGTTCTGCTAACTTCACTCTACATTAATTCATACAGATTTTCCAAGGTTTCTCTGAACCTATCCCTTTGTCATTTTCTAACAGAATAATGGTCCTTTACATTCATATACCGTGTTTCCCCGATAATAAGACACTGTCATTAATTTTTTTGGAAAGAAAAACACCAGAGGGCTTATTTTCAGGGGAGGGCTTATGTTGTCCTGCCTCAGCTCTCCTCCACGGCACTGCTCTCAGTGGCGCCAGCAAGCAAATCACTGGGGAAGAACAGGATGACGCGCTCACTGCTGCAGCTCTGCTTGGATGCAGCTTGGAGCGTGGCATGTGTTTCACCCGTGGGGGGGGAGGATGGTGCATACAGAGGGTATCGTAATGTAGCGTGTATCGCAGGGGATCACCTTCACTACAGTAGCAATCTCAATAGGGCTTATTTTCGGGGGAGGGCTTATTTTAGAGGAATCTTACACAGTAAGGGGAGGGCTTATTTTCGGGATAGGTCTTATTATCGGGGAAACACGGTAATTGTTCTGCCATTCCCCAATTAATGGACATTCCCTTAGTTTCCAGTTCTTGGACACTACAAAAAGATGCACCTTAAGTTACATATGGGTCCTTTTTCTCTTTCTTTGGTCTTTTGGGGATTAAAGGCCTAGTAGTAGTAGTATTGCTGGGGCAGAGAGTAAGAACAGTTTGGTAATTTGGGGGCATAGTTCCAAATTGCTCTCTAAAATGACTAGATCAATTCACACCTCCACTAACAGTACATTAATGCACCTGTTTTCCTGCAGCTCCACCCCTTCAACATTTGTCATTCCTTTTGCCAGTCTTATGGGTGTGAGTTGGAACCCCAGAGTTCTTTTAATTCACGTTTCTCTAATTAGTGATTTGAAGCATTTTTTTTTTCATAAAGTTATTGCTAGCTTGGACATCTTCCTTAGAAAACTACTTGTTCATATCCTTTGATCATTTATCCAATGAAGAATGGCTCTTATCCTTCCAAATTTGAATCAGTGCCTTATATATCTTAGAAATGAGACTTTTATCAGTGAAATTTACTGCAAGGATTTTTTCCCATTTATTTATTTCTCTTCTTATTTTAACTGCACTAGATTTGATTGTGCCAAAATGTATATAGTTACTTAAAATGGAATTTTGCTTCTTTTTTTTCCCTGCTGGATTTTGTTGGTAATATACAGAAATGGTGATGGATTTATTTTATATGCTGCAATTTTGATGAAGTTTTCAATTGTTTTATTTCATTTTAGGTGACTTTCTGGGGTTCTAGGTAAACTAATCGTGTTACCTTTTTGGTAGAGATAATTGTTTTCTTTTTTGTCTGTGCTTATTCCATTCCCTCATATTCTTTTTCTTGTCTTCTTGCTGCCACTAATATGTTGAGTACTATATCAGATAACAGTGATGATGATAATGGACATCCTTGGTTCACTCCTGATCTTGTTGGAAAGTCCTCTAGTTTATCCGCTTTATATATATGCTACTTCTTAGTTTTAGATAGATACTACTTATCATATTAAGGAAAGGCCCATTTATTCCTCTATTTTCTAGTATTTTAAACACAGATGGGTGTTGTATCTTGTCAAAAGCCTTTTCTGCATCTATTGATATGATCACATAATTTTTGTTGTTCTTGTTATTAACATAGTTATGTTTATCGTTTTCGTAATACTGAACTAACCCTGTATTTCTAGTAAAAAAAACCAAAACCCTACCTGGTCATAGCGTATAATCTCTGTGACATATTACTATAGCTTTACTGTAGCTCCTTGCTATTATTTTATTTAAAAGTTTTGCCTCAATACTCATTGAGAATATTGGTCTATACTTTCTCTTGTTGACTTTACCAGGTTTAGGTATCAAGGCCATATTTGTATCATAGAAGGAATTTGGTGGGACCCCTATTTTTTTCAGGTAGTTTATATAATATTAGAATTCATTGTTCTTTGAATACTTGATAGAATTAACTTATATATCCATCTTGTCCCAGGTATTTTTCTGCTTTGGGGAATTCATTTATAACTTGTTCAGTTTCTTTTTCTGAGACAAAGTTACTTAAAACTTCTATTCTGTTTATCTAGGGTACTTTTCATTTATATAAATATTCATCGGTTTCATTTGTCTTTTTTATGGGCATATAGCTGGATAAAGAGTTTCTTTTTTTTTTTTTAAAGCAATCGGGGTTAAGTAACTTGCTCAAGGTTACATGGGTGTGGTGCTAAGTATCTGAGCCCGGATTTGATCCCCAGGTCATCCTGACACTGGAGCCGATGCTCTTACTCACCGAGCCACCTGGCCGTCCCTAAGCAATTGGGGTTAAGTAACTTGCTCAAGGTTACACGGCCCGGTGTTTCTGGGTGGGTGCTAAGTGTCTGAGCCCACAGGTCATCCCGACTCTGGGGCCGGTGCTCTTATTCACTGTGCTACCTGGCCGCCCCTGGATAAAGAGTTTCTAATAATTTTCTTTATTTCTTTTTCTTTGTTGTGAATTCACCTTTTCATTTTTGATACAGGTGATTTGGTTTTCCTCTTCTAAAAAAAATCAAATTAACTAATTGTTTATCTAATTTTTTAATTTAAATAATCTATTTTCTATTTTCTGTTTGTTGGTTTTTCTTTTTCCTAATTTTATTAATTCCATAGGTTTTGCTTTTTAGATGGGGGAGGGATGCTTTTGATTTTTAGGATTTGTTTTGGTATTTAATTGTATCCTAAAATGTGTTGCTTTTTTATTTTTTTTATTGCATGCCCAGTTGTTGATCTGTTCTTTCTTTTGTTGATGAAAGTAGTGACTTAAAACATTTTCCTTAAGCACTGCTCTGGCTTCATCCCCAACATTTTGTTATTATTCTCATTGCTGTCATTATTATTAATGAAATTATCTATTGTTTCATTGATTTGCTTTTTGATTTAGGCTTAAGTTATTTTGTCTACAATTAATTTGAATCATTGTTTTAATGACCCTTTATTGAATATCATATTATTGTGACTTGTAAAGGATGTTTAATATTTCTGCTTTTGACATTTGTCTGCAAGGTTTTTACACACTATTATATAGCCAGTTTTTATAAAAGATACCATACATTGCTGAGAAATATGTATACTCTTTTCTATTCTCATCTCACTAGAGGGCTATCATATCTAACTTTTCTAAAATTGTGGTCAGGACTTTAACTTCATTATTATTTTTATTTTTGTTAGATCTGCCTAGGTTGGAAAGGATACATTGAGGTCCCCTACTATTTTATTTTGCTGTTTCTCCTTGTAACTTATTTAACTTTTAAATTTAAGTTTTTAAGTGTCTTTTAAACTTAGATTCTATGTCATCGAGTGCATGTATGTTAAGTGCTCATTCATTGTCTGTGGTCTTCTGAAGCATAACATTTTTCAGAGTTTCTACTAAGCTATGGTAGTTTTTCATCAGGAATACTTGCCTTCTACTTTTTCATTAAAGGTTCTTTTCCCCCTGTAGGATTATAGTCATTTTTGCTGGGCAAGTTCTTTTTGAATGTAAAGCTATATTCTTTGCCTTCTAGAATAATGATTACCAAGCTTTCAGCTCCTTTATAACGATGCAGCTAAATCTTTTGTGATTCTGATTGTGACTCCTGAGTACATGAATTCTTTCTTTTTTTAATTTTTATTATGACAATTTTATGTCATGATTTCTAAAAACATGCCCCTGTGTGTGTGTGTGTGTGTGTGTGTGTGTGTGTGTTGGATTGGGGAGGGGGCAGGTAGAGAGTGTTCATGGCCTTTAGGTAGTCTAATGATTAACTTCTATTTGGTCTACTCCGATTTTCAAGGAGCCTGTTGCTTGGGTCATGTTTTATACCTCTTGTACTAAGCTGTTAATATTTTCCCTCCATCTTTCTCACATTTCTTTTCTCATTTTGTTCTCTAGTGCTCTCATTTAAATTTTAAATCATTTTTAACTTTTAAAAACTCTTCATTTCTTCCAGGAATTATAGTTGAATTTATATTAGAGTGGTTTTTCTTTGAGGCTTTACCCATAGATGTTTTGGAATCATTCTCTTCTTCAGGGTTTATGTTTTGAGTGTTTTTGTTACCATAATAGCTTTTTGTGGTAGGATTCTTTTTTCTAAAAAATAATTCCCCCAGCTTTATTTCTTGAATTGGGACTTTGTGTTAGGGCTAGGCTCTGTGCACTTCAGGAGGGAATGCTTGGGCCTTGTTTAGTTCTGACACTTCTTTCTTTGGGTATTCAAGGCTCTCATTCATATTCAAGGCTGGGCACCTGCAAGCTTTCAAAGTACCTGAAACTGTTTGACTGTGTACAGTATCTAGTATATTGCAAGTACTTAATAAAGGCTTGTTGACTTCTATAAATGCTTGCTCATCCAGAAGAAAATCTGATCACTGATCTCTTAATCTGAGTTTTATAAACTCCTAATTCAGGTTTGGGGCCTGTGCAACACCACTTTGGGCTTGCCTCTGGTTGGACTCCAGTAGACTGCTACTGGCCTCAGCCATTATCAACTAATTGGAAAGCTCTGCAGGTTTAGAGGGACAGAACTACACTTTCCCCCTTGGTTTGAGCCCCTTGCTCTGTTTATAGGCTCCAGAGTAGGCTAGGTGCTAGATTGGAGACACTGCTGTGGGATTGGAGCCAAACAGCTGCTGTCAGATTCCTTGCCCAGATCACAGCCTCAGGTTTTGACCACACCATGCCCTGGAATGTCACCCTTATGCACAGTCATCTCCTCAGTCCTCACTGGATCTGTCTCCCTGCTCTGGGGCACAAATGACAGAACTGCCAGTTGGTTCCTGTTTCTGCTCCCTCCACAGTGCTAGGTCACTCTATGCTGGACCTGAGACCTCTTCTTGGCCTAGTAAACACCTACAGGCCTAGTTCAAACATTATGCTGAAAGATTGTGCCTGCTTTCCTGACTAGACATCCCCCCCACCCACCCAGTGTGTATATCCTTATGACAATATCATCTGGAAAAATGATTCACTATGATTTTCCTTGGATTTTCCAATCAGGAATTCTCAGTCTGGTACCCTATGTCTTATCTGAATAGTTGGAAAGATGGAATGGAGCTAGAATATACTGGTTCCTTCTAATCTGCCATCTTGACTGGTCTCTCTAAATTTAAGTTTAATATAAAGACAAGTTTCCTAACAATTAGAACTATCTAAAAGTGGATTGGACTGCCTCTTTAATGGTGAATTGACCCTTGTTAGAGTACTTTACACAAAGTCTGGACTATCACTTGTCCAGTATGTAGGGAGAATTCTTTTTTAAGTATGTCTTGGCCTAGATGTCTGCTGTGATCTCTTCCAACTCTGAAATTCTATAATTATGTGACTCTATTCTTGCACAATTTTTTTTCTTTTTAACCTAAATACATTTCAGCCTTTCTGTAGCTCCATGACTTCATCTGTGTAGGCCTCCCCAACACTGTGCCAATTGTAGTCTGCCCACACCTCTTTATCCTCTCCTCTAAATTCTCCATAGAGGATATGACCAGCATACTGTAGGACTGTGGGTACAGAATAGCAGTTATGCTGACAATCTGTTATTCTTTAATTTGTACAATCTGACTCGTCTACCTGCTTTTGTGTTACCAGATATCCTTGATGTTGTCTTAAAGAATAGAGAATTTGCAATTTGGAAGGAACCGAAGCACCCATGTAGTCCAACCTATACACTAAAAAAATCCCTAATATAACACACCCAACAAATGGTTAACCAGTTCTGCTTGAAGACCTGTAAGGAGGGGGAAATAACCACCTCTCACAGCAGTCCATGCTACTTTGGGACAATTCTGATTGTTAGGAAATTTTTCCTGACGTCAAGCTTAAATCTGTAACTTCTACCCATTGCTGATTCTGCTCTCTGGAGACAAATGGAATAAGTCTGGTATTTTTCCAACATAACAGCCCTTTCACATATTTGAAGACAGCAGTTATGTTCCCCCAAGTCTTCTCTTTTATGGGCTAAACATATTTAGTTCCTTCAACTTATCCCAATATGTCATGGACTCAAATCCTCCACTATCCTGATATACCTCCCTAGACATTCTCCAGCTTATCAAATAAAGCCCTTCCTAAAATGTAGTGCCCAGAACTGGATACAGTACTACGCATGAGGTCCATTGAGGGCAAAGTGCAGTAGGACTATGACTTCCTGATTCCTAGAAACTGTGCTTCTCTTAATATAGCCCAAGATTACATTAGCTTTTTAAAATTATTATTATTCCTGTAACACAATACTGACATATATTATCAGGTTTGTCATTCACTAAAACTCCAATGTCTTTTTCAGAACAACTGCTCTCTAACTATGCCTCCCTCATCTTATACTTGTGAAGCTTTTTTGGACTAAGGTACAAGACTCTTCATTTTTCTCTATTGAATTTCATCTTATTAGATTCAGCCAACTGGAGTCAGTATCTTGATAAGATCTTTTTGAATCCTGACAGTCATCTAGTGTGTTAGTTATTTATGCAGGCTTTTTTTCATTTACAAATTTAATAAGCATAGAATCCATATTTTTACCCAAGTCATTGGTAGAAAATGTTAAAACAACCAGGGCCAAGCACAGATACTCTCAGGTCCTTCACTGGAGACTTCCTGGCCTATTAACATTGAACCATTCATTAATAGCTGCTTTTTGAATCCTGCCATCCAACAAGTTCTGAATTCATCTGATTACCTTATTGACTATAATCAGTATCTGTCTTCTCCACAAGAATAATGAGATACCTTATCAAAAGTTTTGCTAAAATCTAGGCAAACTGTATCATCATCAGTCTCTTCTTCTACTAGTAATCCTGTCAAAAAAGGAAATGAGGTTAGTAAGGCATGCCTATTTTTGATAAAGTTATGCTGGCTCTTTGCATCACGGTTCCCCTTTCTAGATGTTCTCCAACCATCTTTTTAATGATCCATTCTAGAATTTCGCCCCCTCCCCTCCCCTAAAAAAAAAGAAAAGAGGGAGGAAGGAAGGAAGGAAATAAATATGCTTCAATCTGTACTCTTAGGTGATCATCTCTCTATTTGGAGGTGGATGGCATATTTCATCATGAGTCCTTTGTAATTGTTGATGAAAGTTACTAAATCTTTCAAAGCTGATTATCGTTACAATATTGTTCTTGTATAAAGTGTTCTGTTTTTTGATCATTTTATTTTCTTTCAGTTCATATAAGACTAACCAAATTTTTCTAAAACCATCTATTTCATCATTTCTTACAGCAGATAGTATTACATCATATTCATATGCTATAATTCATTCAGCCATTCCCCATTGATGGGTATTCCCTCAATTTCTAATTCTTTGCCATCACAAAAAGTTTGCTATAAATATTTTTGTTTATATAGATCCTTTTCCTCTGTCTTTGATCTCTTTGGGTATAGAGACCTGGTAGTGGTATCATTGGTTGAAAGGTTATACGAAGTTTAATGGCTTTGTGGTCACAATTAAAATTGCTTTACAGAATGACTGGATCAGTTCACATCTCTCCCAACAGTGTATTATTAATGTGCCTATTTCTTACATCCCCTCTAGCATTTGTCATTTTCCTTTTTTGTCAGCTTAGCCAATCTGATGGGTGTGAGGTGGTATTCCAGAGTAATTTTAATTTGTATTTCTCTGATTATCAGAGATTTAGAACATTTTTTCATATGGCTATTTGATAGCTTGGATTTCTTCTTCTGAAAATTATATGTCCATATCCTTTGACCATTTATCATTTGCAGAATGGTTTATTCTTAAAATTTTGATTGACTTCTTCATATTCATAGTTTTGCAGGACCGGCCCACACTTTTATATTCATCTTCTATTACCTATCCTTGCTTTAGAGGCAGTGAAGTCCTGAGTTCAGATTTGACCCCAGACCTTATTAGCTGAGTGAACCTGGGCAAATCAAATGAGATAATTCTTTGTAAAGAGTTTAGCACAGTGCCTGGCATATAGTAGATGTTTAACAATTGCTTGTTGCCTTCCTTCCTTCCATCCTCAATAATATGCTTCAGACTACTTTCACCCACCATGTGTTTTTCTGTTGCCCTCTAAGGCTCCTATAATTTTCATTTTTCTAAGATTGTACTGTTCTTTTTTTTATAATCATATAGCATCGCCAGCAGAATATTGTTGTTAAAAAGCTGGGCTTTGTGGGAGGGAGCAGTTGGAATTATTGAAAGCCCAGCACCATTTCCCAAATGCAGTCTTTTCCTATTTCCTTTTATTCAAAATTCTAAGTTCAATTCATTAACCACTTTTAGCTCCTATTCAAGCTATACATACTCAGACTCACTCAGTGAGTTGATCATCTAAAAGCATGTTATAATCAGGGCAATATGCCTTCTTTCTTCATGGCCCAGCTAAGATCCCAGCTCCTTGTTGAAGTCTTCCCCACTCTACCTTCCAACTGAAAGTGTTCCTTTCATTCTCAAATCTTCTTAGATGACTTTTTCTGGATCTCTCCTTTGTTCTTGCCTTACACTATTTTGTCTGTTGCTTATTAGTGAATATGTTGTGTTTCCTCCCTCCTAAGCTCCTTGAGGGCATCTTTGTAACCTTAGTGTGCCTAGCAAAGTTGTCTTATACATAGTAGGCAATTAATAAATGTTCGTTAAATTAAAATGTCTGTAGCCAAACAGCATATTAATGGAGTTGGCCCCAGGTCTTCTGACTGCAAAGTCCAGCATTTTTTGGACTACATTCTGCTACCCCTCAATTAAATCTTCTCTGGCTAAAGTGAATTCTGGATGATGTCTGTGTCCTTATTATGACAACTATTTTGCACCAGTTAAAACATCATTTAGGACAGCTGGGTGGCAAAATAGGTAGAGCCCCGGGCCCACTGGCCTCATACTTACTAGCTGTGTAACCCTGGGCAAGTCACTTAATCCTGTTTGCCTTAGTTTCCTCATCTGTAAAATGTGCTGGAGAAGGACATGGCAAACCGCTTCAGTATCTCTACCAAGAAACCCCCAAATAGGGTCAACTACGAGTTAAACATGGCTGAAAAATGGCTAAACAACAACAACAATTAACAAATGATGATAGTCCATTTCCTTGATCCATTTCCCATTTTTTCAGAGCTTGTTTTAAAAAGTCAAATTTGAAATACTACTATTGTCTTCTCATCTTTATACTTATGTGTAATTTGTTTTTTCTTGGGCCTTTATTCTAAGCAATGACCTGACTACTGATAGAGGATTCTGAAATGACTCCCATTTTTAGTAGTCAGTTATTTTGTAACCATCTGTTTACATGATCGTTTCCAAAGTTCTGTGCTTACTACAGCCAGCTCCTTCTAATGCTCTTCTTGAAAGAAAATATTCTGATACAGATGTGATGTTTTTGAGTGGCATACAGACTTTTCATTTCTTGATCCCCAAACATGTTTTTCTAACATAAATCTTGCCATCCTTTGGCTCAAAGTTGCTGAGTATGGAGGTGTAATTTGGTTTAGTTTGAAGCATCTTATTAGGTTCTTCAGAGAATTTCTCTACTTCTTCATTCCTTGAAACAGAGCCAAATTTCTTTAGGGTAATTTTTAACTCAAAGTCTTTGTAAGCATTTCAAGATGAGATGACCAAGGATCCCCTGAAATAATATTTCTTCTTCACCTGTGGGTGCAGAATGGACGTCTCACTACAAACTCTTTTATTCATCTCTTCAGAAAGAATATATGCGCTGCCCTTCAGCTGGCTGCATTTCCTTTATGTTTTCTGGTTTTATTTACAACGAAAATGTCAAGATGACTGTGGTTCAGTTCCCAAAGCAGTGTGTCAACTGGTTGGTCATTGGACAAAGCTTCCCCATTGAGCACCAACAGCTCAATTAATCTTTGTAGACAGTCTAAGTGTTCTTAGCATCCTCTGCTGCCTTTTCCAGCACTCTGCCATCATGATTGTGGAAGCAGAAGGGGGGCTGTGTAGGATCAAGAGCTGTTTGGCATTTTTAGCTGTTTCACTGGTTGCCATGGCCCCCAAATTCATCACCTAGCAGCCAACAATGAGCCTCTCCCCATTTCGTTAGGCTGGTCCTCAGACAGCCAACAGTCTGTCACCAAGACTGTACTTGAAGCCTTTCCAGCTTGGTAGAACCTGCCAGAGCCTGAACTCTGCTGGATGAGCCTTCTAGAGCCCAAGGATCTAGGTTCAAATCCTCATTGGTAAAATGAAGGAGTTAGATGACATGGTCTCTGAGGTCCCTTCCACAATGAGGTACCAGAGGAAGACTTCTGTAGAGCAGGACTCTAAACATATTCCTATAAAAATTTCATATTTTTTCTTATTGTTAATAGTAACTATTACTTAAAATAGCATTTTAAGGTTTGCAAAGTGATTTACATGTTAACTCATTTGATCCTCACAAAACCATGCATGGTAGATACTATTAATCATCCCTATTTTCCAGTTGAGGAAGGTTCTCTCCAGCTTTTCATATTCTTGAAACCTTGATTCTGTCATTTTAGGTACTACTAGCTATTCTTTCCAGCTTTGTCATCTGAAAATTTAAGCATGTCTTCTTTTTTAAATTAACAGTTTGAATGCAGTTATGGAAAAAAGAAAAAGATAGGTCCCTGTGGCATGCCTTTAGAGAGACGTCTTACTGCCATCAATTCACTGATCAGTGCTCTCCAGTTATGATTGTTCAATCATCTATGAATCCAGCTATTATCATGCAATACACATCCATCTTGCCATTAAAAATAGCCTGAGAATTCTTTGTTGCAGGGGATGTGGCTTTCCAGAAGGGACTTGGAGAAGGATATGAGAAATCTAGGCAATAGAAAAACAAAACATGTCAGTTAAAATACACGTTGTCACACACACACACACACACACACACACACACACACACACACACACACCCCTCTCTATCTCCTGAGAGATTTTGCCGGATGAATGAATGTAAGTTTGTAAGCTTCTTCAAGGCAAGGGCTATCCTTTCTTAAAACTCTTTCCTATCTCCTCCACAGGGCCTCGTTCATACCAGGCTCTTAATAGCTGTTTGTTGAATTGAATTGCTGGAATCAAGTCAAATCAACACAAAGGAAAGAAAAACGCTGAGCATATCATGTGTCTGATACTCTGCAAACATGTGGCAGGCACTAGAAGCTGAGGGCATGATCAGTTTTTTTTCAGGAAGCTCATAGTTGCAGAGGAGAGACAAACATTAGACACCAAGAGTACAATCCTAAGATTGAGAGCTGGGAGGGGCCCAGCCCATTCTCTTTAAAAATGAAGGAATGCAGGGCCCAGAGAGGGGCAGTAGCTGACCAAAGTGAGGAAGCAGCACCCTCCGGGTTTTGAACCCAGGTCTGCAGTCACTAAATCCTGAGAAAAATGTGACAGTGCATGAAGAAGAGCTAAATTGGGTACTCTGGACCAGGAGCACTAAGAAAAGGTGGTGGTGCAAACAGAGGAAGGGGAGGAATGGATCTTAGTGACCTTCTTCAAAGCCAGACATTGTGGCAGGATAAGAAAAGAGGCAAAAAGTAAAAACGGTCCCTATCCTCTGGGACTTATATCTAATGTAATGGTGGCCAAAGGAAAGCAAGCAGTTGAGAAAGAATGGGGACTAGACCCCTTGCCATCCTGAGAGGGAGTTCAGAAATGAGCAAAAGAAGACCTAGGTATTCCCTTGGGGCAGGGTGAGAAAGGGAAAAGGGGTGAGAGGGAAAGTTAGGGAGAGAAAGAGGAACAAAAGCAAGCAAACAAAAAAAAAATGTCCGGTAAAGAGATTGTGGTTAGAAAGAAAAATCACTTAGGTGGAACCGCAGGAGAGTGGGAGAGCTTGGGACTGGAAGTAAAGGACCCGGGTTCACATTTTGGCTCTTCGGCTTTTTATGTGAGTGGCTGTGGGAAAATCGTTGGCCTTCTGAGCTTCAGTTTTCGCCTCTATACAACAAGGCTGCTTTAGTCATGGCTTAAATTTGGTCACCAATGTGCAATAAGCAGCTAGTCGGGGGCTCCGACTTGTCCTTAAAGCCTGGGCCCCAGAGCTCCTGGAAAGCCCTGTTGGTGCCTTATCCACGTTTATGTTCTCTGGAGCAAAGACCTTGTTTATGACCGACTCCAAGTTGGTGTCGGTTGATTGAGTGAATTTGGGTTGTGACCGTGGCATTCAGGTGGTGAAAATGAGAGCTCGTGGCCTTTACACCCAGAGCCAAGGCTACGTGTGGTTGGAGCAGAGCTTGGAAAACTGCAGGGGGAGAAAAGGTACGGGTGGAACAGAGCTCAGTGCCCCTTCCCTGGCCCCAGCTCAGGGACTCCAAATCCTGGACAGCTCTCCACCCCTGGGGCAGTGCTCCCGCCCCAGCTCTTTCCCCTTTCGGCTCTCTAGGAGCTTCACAGACAGCTAGTGTTCTAACCTCCCAGTTACCGAAGGGGGAAACATGAGACGGAGGCTGGGAAAACTGTTGTCAGGGGCAGCTACGGGAGAGCCCCTCCTGGAGCCCAGGAGTGCGGGGGCAGGCCTGTGGACGTGGGGGATGGCCGGGAGGGAGGAGTGTGCACTCGTGGCGGGCCGGAGGGGGGTGGGAGGGGGCGCCTCTGGAGACGTCTCAGCCCTCTCCATACTGCGGGGTTTCTTCTCGTTCAGGCCTCAGGAGCTTCTGACGTGATAATGCTAGTTCACGTGGCCCTGGTGCTGTACTAGTCGCCAAAAAAAAAAGCGCTTTCTTCACAGCCACCCCAGAAAGTAGGCAATTACAAAGGAAAGAGCCATTCTAGGCTCAGAGACCGAGACTTGGCCAATGTGACACAGCAAATACGTGCCCCAGCCCCGTCCAGGGATGCTTCCTCTGCAGGCATCATCGGCTCTACTTCGGGCTATTCCGTGACTTTCTCTGTTTCCTCCCCTATCCCTCTCCTCCAGCGCTCTCCACCTAGTTGCGACTCCTTCTAGTTTTCAGAAAGAGCCCTGGGGCTCCAGCTCCTCCAATCCTCGGGCTCTACCCCTCTGAACTGAGGGGCAACATTGGCTCTGCACCTCCGGAGTCCAGGCTTCGCTTCTTTCCCTCCCTCCCTTCCTAGGCTTCCCCTGAGCGCTCCCTTCTCCTGCTCCCCTCCCCGGCTCCCCCCCCCCCCCTCGGTTCTGTCCCCAGCTCCTGCTCCTACTCCGCGTTCCAGCCACCCACTTACTTAGCTCCTCCTCTCCTCTCCCTCTCTTCTCTCCAACCTTCGGTTCCTCCCCACGCCTGTAGCTCCTCCTCCCGCCCCCGCAGCCTAGCTCTTCTCCGCAGTCCCTCCTCCTCACCTCCCCCGCGGCCTCGCGCTCCTCCAAGCCCCTCCCTCCCCACCTCCCCCGCAGCTCCGCCCCCGCCCCTCCTCCCTCCCGGCTCCTCCCCCTGGCGGAGGCGGCCGCGGGAGCCGGGCCCGGACGCACCGCATTGTCTCCGCGGCGGCTGCAGCCCTGGTGCGCCCGCCGCTGGCCGCCTCTCCCCGCGCGGCGCTCATCCCGGACCCGCGTCCCCGGCGTCCCCTGCCCCGGACCTGCCCCCGCTCCCGCCGCCGGGCCCGCAGGGTCGGATGCGCCGCGGCGGCCCCGGGCCCCGGCTCGGAGGCTCCCGGCGGCCGCGTGAGGCGGCGCCCGGCCCCGGGGCTGCGTAGGCCCCGCCCGGCCCGGCCCCGCGCGGCCGGGCCCCCGGACAGGTCAGTGCCCGGGGCGGGAGCGCGGGCTGGGCGGGCGGGGCGGCCCCCGGGGAGGTTGGGGGAGGGGGGGCCGGCTCCGCGCTCCCCCACCCCCCCAGCCCAGCGACCCGGGCTCACGCGGGCACCGCCCTCGCCCGCCCCGGCCTACTCCCCGCCGGCCCGGTCCGGCCTCCGCCGCCTTCCCTAGGCTCGGAGCCCTGCCCAGCCTCGAGAGCTACTGCGGCCTGGCCAGGGCTCCCCAAGTCCCTCCGACCTGTTTCCTCCTCTGGTAGACGGGGGTGGCAGGCGAGGGTCTTGGGCCGGCTCCGCTGCGGCCATCTCTGCTTTCCTGGGTCGAGGTGTCTCTGACCCTCCCCGGGATGGGGCTGCCGGGCGGGGGCGGGGATGGGGATGGCGATGGCCGTGAACTTGGGGGGGGGGTTCCCTGTGCGGGGCTTCGTTTCTAGGGTGTCCTGCCTCCCCCTCCGCCAAGAGAAGCTGGACACTTAGAAACCGGACCCAACTCTGGGGGCCGGGAGGCTGCTGGCGGTGGACGCTGCTTCCCTGCTGCGGCCGCGCTTCGGCATCTTTTGTCTGTTTTTAATTTTTAAGGAGGGTGCTCAGCCCCTCCCAGATGGTTAACCGAAATCGGGGAAGGGAAACATACCGGCCCTAGGTCTCTTCAGAAGCCTGTGAGGAGAGGGAGCAGCGCCTGGGACTGGACCCCGAGGGCCCTGGTCTCTTCCGCTTACAGCATTTTGTTCCAAGGACCCCCCTCGGTCCCCGCTGAGGTTTCTGACGTTCACTTTCAGTTCTCATAGCCCAGCTCTCCTTCTCACGCAGCCCCATGTATGGCTGCTGGATGTTCACTTTCACCCACCATTTGAAGGATTGCCTGGATTTTTTGCCTTCCCCATACCCTTCCTCTCAGTACCTCCAGGTTGATTTCCCTGTCCACCCTGCCTTCATCTCGATTTGTTGTTGTTGTTGTCGTTTTTACGGG
>NW_027187400.1:316759-355004 GCF_028583685.1 Petaurus breviceps papuanus
AGGAGGGTATCTCCTGGACCAGGCCACACTGCCTTTGCCTTCCCCAGCCGTTTGGTGCTGGGTCACAACTGGATAATCTAAAAATCTAATTAGAATTACTGTGGGATTTTCTTCTCTTCCTGGGTCAGCTCAAATACCAGAACTGCCAGGCTTTCTGGTTAAAAATAAAAATGGCAGGCTAATGAGTCAGGAAAATCCCTTTTTCCAGGACCCGTGTCTTCTGCCATTAACTGTCTCTTCACAACAAGACAAATATTGGACTGTGTTTAAATTCACAAGTGAGCTTCACCACAGCACTGATTTCACTCCAAACTCTGGAGAAGGAACTTCTCTTATTTTCTTAGTTAAGAAGTAAAAAGACCTGCCTCTTCTACTGAGATACATACTTAGTCACGTTATCCAGCTTGCTCAGTGTTATTCAGAAATGTTAGCCCCTGGGAATGAGCAGATAAATATTTGTGTTTTCCACTGCCGACTCATTCTTAATCTAAATTCCAGCCCCAATGAAGACAGTTGTTGAGGACCCACTAATTGCAAAAGGGAATACGTTATAGGTCCCTAACCTCTAGGAATTTGTACCTTATTGTTGCTGCAGTAAGACCCACTGGCTGCTTTGGGGGGCCATCTATCCCAGGCACCTTCCTGCCAAGCTAACTCTAATGGCAGTACCTGCCAAAGAACTGTCTCCAGTTATTTCTTGGATACAGCCCACAATTTTATTCACTAACCTTGATCTTGAGAAGGTAGGTGGCCTTCCTGGTAAGTAGATCCAGATCTAGAGTCACTTTCCTTTTTCTCTTGGGATGCTCATTTGTCTCTTATCACTGTTCATTTCTTTGGGAGGCTTCAGAATGGAATCCCCAGTTCTCTCCTCCTCTTCCTGGACTCTTGGCTCACTGACCTTTCTTTCCCTTTCCGGTCTTGGTTTCCCTTCATACTTTTGTTCAGGACATGCTATTTACTCCTCCCACTTCTACTTGCTGCTAACTAGCAAAGAAGCTCCATCCCTCTCTTCCATCTGTCCTCACAGATTCCCTTAGCTTCAGGTTACCTCAGACATTTGTTCCTTTATATTTTAGTGGGGAGTTCTTCACCCCACAGCTGACTCTTCTAAGCTATCACTTCCTACATTAGCTTTTTTTTTTTAAGAAAAATTGTAGATGTTATTTATTGACTTTAACACAAGCCTCATTACCATAATTGATTGGAAACTAACTACTTGTTTAAGGCGTATTTTGTTTCCTAAATTCAAGCACTTGAATTTTTTCATGACTTCTTATTAATACATTAACTTTTCAAGTGAAGTTGAGTTTACTCACATTTTCCCTTTCTAATTATTCAGCTCTTCCAATCCTCTCCCTTTTCCCATCCGCCTCCCCCATGGCTCTGTCTGTTTCTAACTCTGGCTTAGCCCCAGAATCTTCTCTTTCTCAAGCCACATCCTTTTTCCTGCTTTAATCATTTCATGTCTCAGCTACTTTGAATCCCATGATTCTGATATTCTCAGAAGGAGAGTGGGTAAATTAAGAGGCTAGATCTATGAAGAATTGTAGTTCTCACTGGCATTAGGTAAACATATGTGACTGTCTTTTATTTATCCTGTTATATTTCAGAGAATGGAGCAGTGGTTCTCTATTGTCTGAAATGTTCCTTTCTTCATTAGGAGTATACATCAGACCTTTCTTTCTAAAGCCTGAGAAAGCAACAGTCATTGGGTTGCAACCCAGACTGACCACACCTACCCATCTTCTCTCTGCCCTCTGACTCATCCTACAAGTAGGCATTCCCAATCACTAGGCCCCCCAAATCTGAGAATCTTGAGGGTAGATGGTTATCATTCTGGCTGTACTGCTACATGGCTCAGTGATCATGATCATGGGGTTTGCATCCCTTCCTAAATGTAGGCAAGTTAATATTTTGTAAAATGTTCAGTGTTTAAGCCATTGCAGAATGCCTATGCTGCCTGGGCCTTCACCCTCACAAGGCCTCTCTTTTAGAACACACAAATACCTGTGCTGGTGTTGGCAGTAGGGAAGCAGGAATAGGGGAACCTTTCAAAATGGTGTTGTGTACCTACATTCCATCTGTTTTGTGCCTGTGTTATGAACTGGAAAACAGAGAGGATAGTTCCCTGCCAGTTGGAGATCTTTGACTAAAGGGACACTACAGGCTTCCCAGTGATGGTCAGAAAATGCCATGTGACTGGCCTACAGCAGTCTTTATTCTAGGGCAGGCCTATTCACTTCCCCAGTGGCAGAAAGGCTATAACTGCCATCCCTTTGTCCCCTCAACTTTGGGATGTACAGGTGCTCTCTCTATGCCAGTGGATAATAATCCACTTTTGCACTTTATTTACAGAAGTTCAGGATTAAGCACTTTAGAGAAAGGGGTCCTACAGAAGGAGATTTGATTTTCATTAAATTGCTTTCCTGACTTCTAATTGAAATTTAAACTTATTGAACCAGTTGGGAAGATTTAATCATTTTTATTTCTATAAAAATTGTATTCTTGTTTTATAAAGCCTTATTACATGAGCATCACAGCTCAAGACTCTTTAAGCCAATACACATCACATGTTTTGAAGCAGTGTTCTATTTTGGTATTTCTTCACAAATTAAATTCACAGTTACATCAGAAAACTGCTTTGAATACTTTGCTAGCAGTAATTGAGGCAGGTATTTGTGGAGTCATTGAGGAAGTGAACTATTACTAATTCAGCAGGTTAATCATGGCTATTCAGGGAATTTTTTCACCATAATTCATTAGGAAGATATAACTATCAATGGACCCAAAAACTAGAAAACATTTTAGGATTTTTTTTTAAACTTAGCTATTATAATAAACAGGCATTTAGGGTTTTCTTCAAATCAACCCTGTACAGTAAACTTGATTATCTGATATGGTTGTAAATTATTCCAGTTAATAAAGAGTTATACTATACACAGATCACCACAGAATTAGGATACAATAAAGCATTCATTGCATAATCAAGCATATTTGTTCAGTTTTAAGTTTAAATAATTCTTTTAGCTAGGTCAGCATGAAAAATCTAATACTGGGTTATGCAGCAAACCACATTCTTTTTCAATTTATTCATGGACTAGTAAAGAAAGATGAACTTTCTTTTTCAGTTCACAAATGATCTGTAAATTTAGACTGAATTACTTGAAAATAAGAAAACATAGAAGTTGCTACTATTAAGAGCTAAATTAGCACTTTCATTTTCTCAGATGAATCCAGGTAGATAAAAGACTTGGACTAGTTTACTGGTTATGCTGCTTCTTAAGGAGAGATGAATGTTGAATGCGGGGACCCTAGTCAGCTCTTGTCCAGCAGTTAAGGACTCTGGTATATTGAAAATATTGGCAAGAAAGTAAGCTATAGATTTCATGGCCTCTTGGTAGCTATTTTCAGACTTTTTTCTAGAAAAACTTTAATGGGTTTCATAGTCTTACTATACAATTCAAAGTTTCAATCACCTTTTACTAAATTTTGGCATATCTTAAGTTTAAACAATATTAATATGCATTTCTTACAAGCTGTTTAAAGGAATTTAAATTTTTAAAGATTAATTTTGGGGAAACATTTTCTGGTTCATTTGGGGGGCACATGCACCAGGAAATCTTTTCTATCATTATGAGTGTTCCACCAGTAGCCTAGAGGGGAGGCAGTGTGGGCTGAGAGCTTAGTGAGAAAACAATTATGGGAAAGAAGGGGGAGGAGAGGAAAGTGTTTCTAGGGAACAGAGGTTATCATTAAGTCTTTATTATCCAGGCCAGTGTTTTCCAGAGACATGACTCTAGAGACCACTCACTGCATCCTAAGCTAATGGCATCCACTCTATCCTGGGTTAAGTCACCTTCATCTTGCCCAGTATTCTTGCTTTAAGAAATGTGTTACAGGCAAGGATGGTTGCCCTTTCATGACATCAGCTTCAAATATTACATGTGTATCCTGAACATCCCTAGTGTTCTTGGAATGGTACTGTCTATCACCAGTCAATTTATGGAAACCCTTTGAAGCTCTTTTTTCAGGTTATACCACCTTGAAAAGGCAATGAGTTGTCAGAGTTTGTCTGTTGTGTAAAGTAACCTAATTGAAACAAGCTTTGCTGTTTCAAGCTAGTTGGACTTAAAGAGAAGGCTTGCTAGTTTGGAATTTTGGGATCCAGTGAACAGTGCCATGATCACCTTCTGTCCCCTTCATTTATAAAAGTCTTATTTGTTCTCAGCCTTTGTCTTCTCAGAATGAAAAGTTCCCTCCCACCTGTGGGGGGTTGGGGAAGGTGTGTGTGAGAAATGTAGATGTCCAATATGAATATAACACCCATGTGTCTCTAGTGCTCTAGCACCAAAGGTAGTGTAAATACGAGTACTGAGAAATTGGTGGCTACCTTGGTGCCCTTTTGTCAGTTGGTTTAAAAGTCTGTTAGGCAGCCAGTAAATGTTTGCTGAGTGAATGATTTGAGTTGAACCATTCTTTGGTTTATCTTCATGGCAGGAGTGATTACAATAATCTGCCAGACAGAATTGAAAGCTCTCTGCAACCTGAGTCCTGAAAGAAAGAAAAAGACTAGTAGTAAAATCAGAATAGGGAGACTTGGATGATAGATGATGCATAGTTCAATGAAAAGAGTGCCAGATTTGAAGGTGGAGGACTTGGGTTCAAATCCCTTAACATCTCAGGCCTCCTTGCAGTTCTCTGATCCCAGGCAGAGGCCTGTTTGCTTGGACCATGGTGATGCTGGCTCCCTGGTACACAGCCCAGTTCTCTCCATTGAGCAGCCTCTGGAAGACCAATGTGCCTTTGTATGGGGCCTCAGCCCAGCTCCTCAATAAAGAGCATCTATTAAGGGCTTACTTCTATGCCAGGCACTGTAGTGGAAAGATCATTAGATCTAGAAGCAGCAGATCTGAATCCACATGGCAAGTTACCTCGCCTTGGAGCCTCACTTTCCTCAGCTGTAAAATGAAGTATTATAAAAATGAGGGCCTTGTCGAGAGCACCCTCCGCCCCATCTTAAGAAAAGAGACAGAAGTCCTCCCCTGTAAGCATCAGTGGGTATATAGAATGGCATCAGTCTCAAGTGGAAAGTCATGGTATTTTGTGAACCACTTCCCATCTTCCTACAGCTAGGACAGTGCCCATCACTCCAATAATGCCCTCTGCTATTGTTGCTACTGAGTTTGATGTGGAGAACTCTAGTTAGGGGCAAAAGCCCCAATATTTGAGGCTGTGGTCAGGAAGCATTCTGCAGCTGTTTGGAAACCCTCCATTGCTCTCCTTGTTCTGGCCAGCACATGGAGGGGGTCTGTTCACCCCATTGATTTCTTCTATCCCTGGTACATACAGAAGCCTGAAAACCTTCACTGCTTACAGTTTGGTTGGTCCATCCTTCAGCAGAAAGAGGCCAATGGGCAGCTCTTCATTCCCTTTCGCTGTGCCCTGAGGGGCAGCATGAAAGGCAGCTGTATGTTAATTGGGGGAAGGGGCGGGGCAGCTTTCCTCCCTGTGAAGGCAGGGTTCTGGCTGCTCAGCTCTCCCTGGTCTCTAGCTTTTGGGCCTCTGAAACCAGGAACCTTGATTCTCACCAGTTTGACTGGCTTGGTGAGCCAACTCCCCTTATCTCAGAAGCACCTTGAGGGCTTTTAAGATTTACTGGGTACAAAGCTTCAGCCCTTATTCTGATTAAAGGATATGTCTCTTTGGTCTCAAAATAAGCACATAGTATTGGAATAAGTTACTTAGGGCTTTAAATATGTTAAGCATTTATGCACCTTTCAGGGTGAAGGCCACATGAACCAACCTTGTTTCAATTGACAGCCAGCTGTGAGTTCTAGGAGTGACTTAGTAATGGTGGCATCTCTTAGTGCAGACAGGATGACTCAAAGTGACTATCAGGTTGGTAAGTGATAGCTCACATTTATAAAGGACTTAAACTATTATGTCGTTTGGATGGTGGAAGATATTCTTTCCAAGTACCGGGCCCTCAGTCCCTCCATCCTATCAGAACTGAGATTAGCAATTTGGGAATTCTACTTCAGCATATCTTGTTCCTTTATATTCAAATCCCAGAACAAATAACACTCAGCTGAGATATCTTAAATCAGGACTTGGGGTAGGCTGATGTGGCACGCTGGTATTCACCATGCAAAACCTCTCTTTGGAATCACTGGACACAGTTTTCTAAGTGAAGCCTCAGACCACCCTCATCCAGTCTGCCTCTAGATGATAACCCTGGCTTTTTTCTTTTTTATAAGATTTAATCACTTTGCCTAAAAAGGCCCAAAATCTAAACTTGAGACCCCAAAGTTCTTGTCTAGCCTGTTTTTCTCCTGAGCCCTTCCCCAATCACCATGGCTATAGATGAAGACCCTGTTCCCCACATCTGTAGCAGACCTTGGCCTTATCTTCCCCCCCATAGATTTCTCACTCAGACTCCATCTTCCCTGATGATTGGACAGACCACCTCAAACTGATATAATTCCCATGGATCCTGATATTATTGAGCCTTTCTGAGCGGTGGTAGGTAGTGGCATTGCCAGAACTGAAGCCCAGGTTCAAACCTAAAGAGGAAAAGGCTTAGGGTCAATGTAATTCATTTGAAGGGCTCTTATGTGGAAGAAAGAGTGGACTTGCTTTGCTTTGCCAGACCAGAAATTGCAGTAACTGAGCTCCATTCAGCAAACAATTAAGTATCAGCCCTCTTGCCCCTGTCTAGAGAACCATTATGACATCGAAATCCAAAAAAAAGAGTAAGGAGTGAGGATACACTGAGACCTGGGGCGGATCAGGAAAGCTTTCTTTCTCAGGAAAGAGGGGGTAGCCCTGGAGTTTAGTTTTGGAGGAGAGTGATTGCAATAGGTGGAGGTGAGAGCATTTCAAGGCCTGGGGAACAGTGAGTTCAAAGGCAAGGAGGCAGACAATGGAATGCTATGTATGGGGAGCTGTATTAGGTCAGTTTGGCTGAAAATACATGAGGAAAAATAGAGGCTGGTGCCAGACAGAGAAGAGCTTTCAGCACAAAACTGCAGTTAGTATTTTATCCTGCACAAAATAGGAGCATAGAAGCATGTCAAGCAGGGGAGTAGATTGTTGCACCTTTTCTTTAGGAAACATCCAAATGAATTTGACAGTTGTGTGGACTAGAGATGGGGTTCCTGATCATGTGTAACTCAGCCAGAGGACAGATCGTAAAGGCTTAGTAGAGAGGGGAATGTGGGCAAGCCTGCATCTAGAGGTAGAATCCACAAGGTGTTGCAACTGACAGGATATGGTTATGAATCTGAGTGACCAGAAGGATGGTTGTCTCCTCAGTAAGAATAGGGATATTTGGAAGAGAAACAAGTTTAGATAGTGAATTAGAAAGTGAATGAGTTCCACTGGGGCTCTGTGGAATTTGAGATGTCCAGAAGGCATTTAGTTTTGGCGGAGTGGAGTTCAGGAGGCACAGCATTTGAGAATATACAGAGATAATTATAAAGCCTTCATGAGAGCTGATGACATCATCAGGATAGTGTAAATCAGAGATTCTTGTGTGTCTTGGGCCCTTTTGGTAATCTAAAGAAGCCGGTGGACCTTTTCTCAGAATAATGTTTTAGCATTTTAAAAAATTCCTAATGGAAGGAAATGGGCTCATCCAAGTTCACAGATCTTTGAAATACATCTATTAGCCCCCAGTTAGGAACCATTGATGAAGAAGAGAATATGGCCCAAGACAGAGCTTGGGGGTGTACCTGTTTCCAGGGGGGGTATTTCTGAACAAATAGAATCATCTTAGAATGGTGGATCTTGGGAAAGATTTTAGAGATCCTGATTTTGTAGATTTTTTGAGATCCTTCATTTTAGAGATGAGGAAGGTCAGAGAGAAGATAATAACTATTCGGCTTTTAGCAACAGAACCAAAACTATAATCTCAGTCCCTTTTTTTGCATGTCTGGGCATTACTAGCCCATACCTTTTTCCATTTCAGCCCATGGAGGTAGAAAGGACAACCCTCTGCTCCTGTTGAATGCGTAGCACCTGCTACTGGCCATCCTTCTCTGTGTTGTTTCAGTAAATGCCTCACTTTGCAGGGACCCCACTTAAGCTTAGGCTATATGGCAGAGTTCCTTGTGAATTTCACTGTGACTTTTCCCGTCCATGTGTAAATAAGCTAGCTTAGCTGAGATGCAGTGACATGACTTCAGTGCCAAGGGCTGTGAGTAAGCTCTGCGCCATATATAGGGGACCTCGTTTTATCATTTGAACACTCAGCTCCAGGCAAATGATCCCTATTATTCTTCCTTATAGTGTCTTTTGTTGATGTCTTTTTGTTGATCTGCCTTGCCCTACCTCTAGCCTAACAAGGCCTTCAAGGAACCTTTTAAGTCAGAAGATTGAACTATTCCCATGACCTACAAAAGTGAGAACCAGAAATAGAGCAAGTCAGGGGAGGACGTTCTCCTTGAGCTGGTATTTTGCATCTCTCTGAGTGGTGCTTTCTATTCTCTGAGGGGGGAGTAGAATGGAAAATCTGGCCCCCTTCCCAGCTTCTCTGGAATAAGACTCTTCACAGTAGCTTATTTTAATGGAAGTACAGTATGGTGCAATTAGAAGCCCGCACAAGGAAATGTTAGTACTGAAACCCATTGCAAGGTGACTTAGGAGGAGGCATTATCAGTGTCCCAGCTGTCAGTTATTAGCACCCTTAATCACTTCTAATTCTATAGTAATAACGCATGGTTTATAGTTTGCAAAGCTCATTTCTCACAGTAACCTCACAAGATAGGTAGTGCCAATATTACCATCCCCAAAGCTTGGAGACATTAAATATCTTGCCATGAAATGACTGCATGGGCAAGATTCAAACCCTGGCTTCTTGCCTCTACATTCAGCACTCAGCACTACATGGCAGCGCTGCCTCATGCTAAACTATGCGGAAGTCTCCTTCAGCTGGGGTTCTTTGGTGGGACTTAGTCATAGGCTGCATAGCTTATAAACCTTGTGATCATTTTTGGAGCTTGGAGGCAGTGACACCTACTGGTTTCTAAGGGATTGAATGATGCTGTGAACATATGCAGTGAGGAGGTATCTAGCTTTAAGGGACTCACTTCTAACTTCCAGCTCTACACTGCATTGTCCTCTGTTGGAAACACCCCCCTGCAGGGGGAGAAGCTGAGCAGCAAGCATCTATCTGACAGTATTTCTGCAGTAGACAGATGCTTAAAGATGCCATGCTAGTGCAGGCAGGCACCAAACCTAACAGTCCCAATCATTCTGGCTTTGGAAAGTACTTTGCAAACATTAGCCAGCGCCAAGGGCCCCAGTGAAAGCCAGGCATGGCACATTGGTAACGATCAAGTATCTGTTTTGTTATGCCCTAGCAAGAGCTATTCTTTCTTTTTTTTTTTTTTGTTTTAACATGGAGACATAAAAACTTAGAAAAAGAGTTGTCAGGAAGAGTCCATCTTACATTGGCAGAATGAGGATGGAATTTGGGGCAGGGCATGTATTATGTAATCTCCCTAAAGACATCCTGATTTGGTGTTAGGACACTGGCTCCCTCTTGCTGTGGGATAGATCCCTGACCATTCCCACCCCCACCACTCCCTAAAAAGATACGGTATACCTGAACTTGAAGCTTGATTTACTTTCCCATCATATTTCTCATGCTGTACTAAGGGGTCTGGAGTCTTCCGGGACTGCCTGGGCAGTACCTGCACAACTCCATTGCTTATTAAGAAACCTCTAGGAGGCACTGACTCCAAAGACAGATCAGAGGTACCCAGGGACCTTAGGGGCCATCTGGTCCAGCCTCTTTGTTTTGTAGTTGAGGACACCACCTTAGAGTGGTCAAGTGACTTGCCTATGGATCTGAACCCAGGCCCTCCGGCTCCACTTCTGGTGCTCTCTTCCTGGCTCTTGATTTTAGGCTACTAAGGGCCAATTAGAGCAGGTGTAAGTTTCAGTGTTTCTCTCCTACCAACATAGAAGAGCAGCAGATTGTCCTTGGAGCAGATTGGGAGGCCTGGGAAAGATATTAATGTAATCTCATTATGCTGAGCTTGTCACAGGGCAGAGTTGTATTTGAGTATCCCAGAAATGGCCCAGTTACTTTCATTAGAACAGGTAAGGAATTGATCTCCAGGGTGACCACACAGAAAAGCAGCTCCAGACCCTTGAGAGGACCACGGAATATTCCCCTGGCCATATCATGGCACTGAACCTAGATTCAAATCCAGCCCTTACTAGCTACATGACCATATCTAACCACTTAACTCTCAGCTTTATCTGTAAAATGGAGATAGTAATATTTGTGTTCTTCACGAGGTTGTGAGGGTAAAAAAAGAATGTATGTAAGGCATTTTTTCATAGTCCCTTTAGGTTTAAATGTTTAAACTCTGAAAAGTAAGAGTAGACCAATTGTTTCAGTGTGTTTTAAAGGTAGCAACATTGCCTAACCTACTCACCCTCTCCAGATAGGGCCTTTTGCTCTTCTCTATTCTCAAGAGCTAAAATTCTGCCTTTGCCAAGGGTTGAGGAAAACCTACCCCAACCCTTGAGCTAGCCATGGAATCCTAGCATCCTCAAATACCAAAGCTGGGAGGGACCCGAGAGCCCTGCCACACAACTTGTGAGTGAGTGGAATAGCCAGAATTAGAATACACATCTCCTGACTTTAGGCCAGTGCTGGGCTGAGTAGAGAACGTGGCATTAGGAGTTATTCTCCCACCTGCTTACCCTCTACTAGGATAGCCAGGTGCACAAAGGATAGAGCACTAGGCCTGGAGTCAGGAAGACCTGAGTTCAAAGCAGCACTCAGACACTAGCTGTGTGGCCCTGGGCAAGTCACTTAAACTCGGTTTCCTCAAAGTAAAATGGGGATAATACCACCTACTTTGCAGGGTTATTGTGAGGGTCAGATGAGATAATTTGTAAAGTGCTTAACACAGGGTCAAGCACACAGTAAGTGCTATATAAATGTTAGCTATCATTATTATGAGTAGGGCATTTTTTTACATCCTTAATTAATGACTTAATGGTTTACATCTGAGATGAGAGACCACAGGGAGAGAAGAGTTTTAACAAGGTTAGAGGAAACCATGTTAAGGGAGGCAGGGGATTATAGGTTAAGGAGGTAGGTAAAGCTCTGCCAAGGGTAATGAGAGTGTTGGGGGTGTGTCAGTGTTTGTGATAGAGTGAAATGATTTAAATCGTTAGACAGGAAGACTCGGTTTGGAAATAGATGTGGCTTTCATTTTTAGAAAACTCACTTTATATTTTAAAGTTAACTGCTTAGTAAGTTTAGAGGCTTTCGAGATAAACTTTAAAAATTAGCCCCCTGATAAGAAAATTGAGGTCCTGAGAGAGAGCTGTGCTGTAATTTGCCAAAGATCACACATGTAATAAATTGTGGAGCTTATGTTCAAACTTGGGTCCTTACACCCCAAAAACAATGCTTTTGCCACTGATTTTCTCTGATTTATTTTTGCAGATGTGTCAGAAATTTTATCCATTTTGTTTTTTCTATTTGTCACATTAATTGAAGCAGAAATTTCTGAAGTCCTTGTGAGATGACCCATTTCCAGTTTATCAAATCACTCATGAATTAGTTTAGGAGATATTTTTGCCAGGATGTATTTGGACAGCAGTCCAAAATATAGCAGTTACAAAAACTGCAACCAGATTTTGTATTCTCAGTATTTTTCCTTGGCCCATTATAATTAAATGACACAGCAGATTTTAAAGATTTTTTAGCAAATACATACATATATAGTCTTTAAGAACAGGATATCAGCATGAGAAACTTAAAATATCGTGTTGAGAAAGAGGTATTTTTTTTATTTCTAAATAATTCTCTACTATAAAATTGTATCAGAAGAAAAATATGCTTCAGTGGGAATTACTATTTTTAAAAACTAGGTTATTTTCATTTCTGTATTCTTAAATGAATCCAGACTAACTTTTGTAAATTCATTAATGTGACCTTTAAAAATCTCATCAGCAAAAACTTCTTGGCTAATCCCCCATAACCCTGAATTTGATCATATTAGAGAAAGAGATGGTTGCTGGCTGCTTTTGTTAACAGCTAAATGCTTGCAGTAAAGGATTGAGAATACTGGTAGTCAGTCAAAGGAGGCCTTAAACTTTTCTATACCGTGCTGCATGTATCGTAATTTGAGATTAAGAATTTCTGCTCTATGATGATAACTTAGATCTTTAGTCTATCTTAAATGTAGGTTGTTGGTTTTGGTTTGGTTTTGCTTCTGTAAAAAGTCATACAATGCCTTTAAAACTTGATTTCATTTAGTTTTGTTTTTTTAATCAGTAATTTGAATGCCCTCCCCCCATTATAGTTATTTGACATTTACTAAGCTAGTTTCCAACATAGGAATAGAGGTATTTAGATGAGCCTATGTCAGTGATAATTTAAAATTTTGGTAGGCTCCCTGAGACAAGAACCGTCCTGTTTTGTTTTGTTTTTTAATCTATTGTTTCTTGTATATAGTAGATGGTTTCCAAATGTTTGTTGATGTAGGGTGGGTATGGAGGTGGAGTTGGTTGTCATTAATTCACCAGAAAGAGTTAAGGTAAGATTTGGGGGACGAGTTAGAGGCATGATGTCACTTGTTGGGTTTAGGTTAAGTGAGATTCATCTGACCAGGATTTGGACTAGATGAGAACTCCTAAATCTTTTTGTGTCCTGGACCCCTTGGGCAGTCAGGAAAAGCCTGTGGACCCTTCATCAGAATCACATATTTAAATGCATAAGATAAAATGCATAGAATTGAAACGAAAGGTTAGAAAAAATAAAAGTGTGATTTTTTTTTCCTGGCAACCAAGTTCATGGACCCCCTGAAACCCATCCCCAGATATCTGCACCTTGGGACTCCAGGTTAAGAACCCTTAAATGATTCTTAAGTTCCTTTCCAGCTCTCTAGGATTTTGTTCTACTCTGGTTCACTTGATGGATGAGAATCCATAGAAAACTAATGGTTATAGAAGTAGCAATTTGCAGAGAGATGAAAGCCATTTGAGATTAATAATGGAAAGAGTCTATGGGAAGCAGTAGATTGGGCAGGAACTTTGGCCAGATTGTGTTTTGGGTTGTCACTTTCTAGGTTGGTCAAATGTTCCCTGTTGATTAGAATGGTTTTTGTACTTATTTGTACAAGCTAATGTTGACTGTCCTAGATTACAGACTCCCAAAAGACAGTTACCATGTTTGTATAACCCATTTAAAGTGTTCTGAGCACAGGACTTCTACATAGGGGTAATTTTTTGACCCCCCCCCCTTTTTAGGCAGGTATGAATGAGGGTGCCTGATACTGCTTGGGATATAGTCTAGTCTCCAGTCCTCTCATCCCCAGAAAAAAACAGGCACATTTTTGTCAGTGTTATTTCCCTTGGACCCAACATTGTCCTGTATGCATCTCTGTCCAGGCCTCTGGTTCTGATCTCTCCTTCTTGTGTCTTCATATTTCTTCTGCTACAGAGACAGGTAAGGGCATTGTTTATGCACTGAACGACCTCAGCAGCCCCGGCATGACCTCAGGGAACGGAAACTCTGCCTCCAGCATCACTGGCACTGCCCCCCAGAATGGTGAGAATAAACCACCACAGGCCATTGTGAAACCCCAAATCCTGACGCATGTTATCGAAGGGTTTGTGATCCAGGAGGGGGCGGAGCCTTTCCCGGTACGGACTACTTTTTTTCCCCTTTTTCAAAAAAAGTTTATTTTGGATGTGTATTAATTTTTTTTTTAACAATTCCATGTAAAGTCCTGAATATGCTAACTATTCCTCCTCCTTTTGTGCCATGTCTTAAAAGCCCATTTCTTTCCAGGACCAAGTAAGTATTCACCCTGATCCAGAGTGGCTCAGTGAACATAAATGAATTAGCACATTCCCTAGGAAAGCCACACTGTGGTCAGAGAGACATCTCTGACTATTGCAACATGGTCAGACCTGGAAAAGGAACTTTCCAGAAGTTGAGGCTTAGATTGGAATACCTCCTGTCCCAGTACTAACATGAGAGTCAGTAGTATGACTATTATTCCCATGATGCTTAAATTTGTTCACCTGAGAACGTGAACTCAGATGAGAAAGCACATGGGTAACCAGCTAAAGAGCAAGAGGAATCTTGTAGAAGCAAATTCTTAACATCCTGCCTAAGTGAGAGATTGAAAGAACAGCCATGTGATGTGGTCAGGCAGCAGCTAATGTCAAGACTAGTATGGAAGGACACCAGGGTCCCTGAAAGGCCGTTCTCCAAAAGCAGGGGCTTTCAGAAGGCCTTAGGGGAACAGTGGGATTGAGAGGACCATTAGAAATACTCTGCAGCAGCAGGAAGCTGTGTGAAGGGCGGAACGTGTTTGGGCCAGTGGAAGCTGGGTTGAATTTGGAGTCGAGGCATTGATTCAAATCCTATTTCTTTCACTGAGTACCTTTTTGATCTTGGGCCAGTGTTCTCATCTGTAAAATGAGAGGGCTAGATTAGATGACCTCTAAGGTCCTTTCCGTATCTATATCTTTGTCCCAACTACAGACCCCAAAATACAGAAGACCAAAAAAGTAGCTTCTTTGAACAACAGCAACAAAATAAAAACCAGGGGAAACTAGAGGAACTGGTTTGAGGGACTTCAGAACAGATAGTTCTTCTACTTCATGTTGAAGGGTGAAGGGTCCTGAAGCCACGAGTGTTTTAGCACCCCTTCCAAATGTAGGAACTCTGGCCACCAGAGACATTTCCACCAGCCCTCTAGAGATATCAGTCTGCTTTTCTTCACCATTTTCTCCTGTAGATCTGGAAAGGATCTGGATGATTAACAGTAGACATCCAGCATATAATCTTGAGGTAAAGGAGCTGATACTCTGAAGGATGATGAGAGATGATACATTTTGGAATCAACTGCAGGGTATTGTAGATCAGGAATGGAGTGGGTCAGAGTGGCCTGACCCCAGAGTGCCCTACCCTGACTGGACCAGAATATCCTTTCTTAAGCCTGGGCCCCCAGAGAGCAGCTGACTCTGGGAATACCACTTGGGGAAACCAACTAAGCTTCTAAGAGTAGCAGCAGAGAGCACTGTTTAAGCCACCAGTCATTCCCCTGGATCCAAACGCTGTGATTTGACCATTTTTGTATGGTTACATTTTTAAGCCACGCTCCATATATAGGAAGAGGAATAATTGAAATGAAGAGTCTGGGCTAGGTCCCAGCCACCCTTGGGGTGGTCATGTGGATCTGTGACTGGCTTTCCATTTCTTCTCCCTTTCTCTTCCCTGGCCTTTGGCAGCAGGGTAGCAGAGGGCTGGGGAAAGAGTGATCATCAAGACAGCACCTCAGAGCCTCAGCTGACTGCCATGGTTTATTTCTCTTTTCACTTCTCAATCCCACTCATGTGCTGTTAGTGCAAAGGAAAAGAGAAGGAGCTTGTGCTCCTTGGACACTCCTGAGGGTGGGCCTATTCCTAGCATCCCGAGCCAGCCAGTTGTTCCCATTAAAAGTCAGCCTCTCCGGTTTGGTGTTCTGTTCTGTGAGTTCGAGGGCCAGGGTTCTTACACTGGCACCAGCTGAGACCTGCTGCTGTGAGTGCTGTGGAGACTTGGCTGGTGTTTAGCGCCACGATGCTTCCTACACAGCATCTCGATGAGGGCAGAAACCATGGAATGACCTTGAGCTGCGGGCTTTCCTAATCTCCCAGGCCCCTGTCTCCTCGTCCTGTAGGTGGGACGTTCGTCCCTGCTGGTGGGAAACCTTAAGAAGAAGTATGCACAAGGGCTTTTGCCTGAGAAACTCCCACAGCAAGAAAACACCACCACCACTGACTCCGAAATGGAGGAGCCCTATCTGCAAGGTGAGTGTCCCGGCTTCGAGCACTGGGGTCTTGTGCTCTGCGCTCTGTCCTGATGCCTCAGTGCCAGCATTGGCTCAAGGAGGCCTGGACAGGTTTTTCCATGATGCCAAATAGGTGAACTCGGGCAACAGGGAGCCTGTGTTTGTCAAACGCATGGGCTTTCAATCCCAGGGTCTTGTGGTCTTTTCCAGTTTCATCCCTGGCCATTTGTCCCCTCGGTCTGCCTGCTCTTCCCTTATAATTTGTTGGGTCTACTGTGGGAGCCTGTATTAGAATGCTGTGAGGCATACCCCTCCCATCTTGGGTAGCTCCAGTGGTCTGCTTTCTAGGGCAGGAGTAGTTAGCTAGAGAAGGGGTGGGAGATGGGAGAGGGAGTATCTGCTCTTTAGGAAAATCACTTGGTGATTGGGTGGAGGTTGGACCTAGGCAGGCAGAACCCCCTCACAGCAGCTGTTGCAGTAGTACAGGCGTGAGGTGATGAGGACCTGCATGAGAGGGTTGGCAGTGTCGGGGGAGAGAAGGGAGCATGACCAGGAGATACTGCAGAGATAGAATTGGATGGGGTTGGGGTGAAAGTGAGGAGTAAAGCATGGCACCTGCCTTCTGAACCTGTGTGGTTGGGAGGATGGTGGTTTTCTCTTGGCAGTAATAAGACGGGAGCTGTCTTTCTCAGCTCCTGTTTGACACTTGGACCCACAGTACTGGAAAAAGAGACACCAAGAGAGTGACTTCTTGGAGTGGAATCACCAGGTCTTCTTGGGTGGTTCCAGCCAAATCAAACAGTGGAGTAGCCCAAGTCCTTGGGATAGCCTGCAGTGGTGTGGGGGGCTGCTGCTGGTCCTGGCAGCTGTAGGAACACACTGATGGGCATGGAGTAAGGAAGCTGCTGGGCAGGAAGGTGACCCACACCCTCTCAGACTGAGAATCCAATGTGTCCTTTTCAGAATCCAAAGAGGAGGGGACTCCCCTCAAGCTCAAGTGTGAGCTTTGTGGCCGGGTGGACTTTGCCTACAAGTTCAAACGTTCCAAACGCTTCTGCTCTATGGCATGTGCCAAGAGGTGAGTGGCCTCATCCCTGCTGCCCTTTCCTTCCCCGGCCTGAGACTTCCTTGCTTTCTGCTCCTAATCTTGTCAGGTTCTTGATGCCCCAGAAGGCTTTTCTGCCATCCCAAGCTGTCTTAGGTGGCTGTGACTTACCTGCATTAAGTGCGCACTGGATAGGACTTAGCTGCATGAAAACTAGAGTGTCGGGGCCCAGGCCCAGACCAGATTAAAGAGCATCCCAGAAACAAAGGACAGGAAATGGCCTATGCGTGTAGTACAGTCTATGTGTACGCTTCCTTCCTCAGCTCTGCGCTACATCTCTGTCATAAGTCTTGTGTTTAAAGTTTTTCCTGAAGTCACAGCCCTTCTTCCCAACTGTTCCCTGTGTGGCATTATGTGTCAGCTCAGTGATAGTTGTAGGTAACTGCCTAATGTTTCCCTTGCCCCTTGTGACCTCAGTGTCAGAGGGACACCTGGGCACAAAGCCCTTGGTTTCTGGATCTAGGGTAGAGCTGCTGAGGGTCAACATGACCAGTGACTGGTAGGGATCTCTGAATGATGTCCCTACTGTTATCCAACTCCTTGGGTAGAATTGGGCTATCTCAAGCTGTGTCCAGGTGCCCCAACTCTGCCTAGGGAAGACCCAGCTGGAGTTAGTGGTGGCCTTACTGTCACCCTTCAGTGTTCTCCAATTGGGAGCTGATGGGCAGTTGATGTTGACTACTCAGCTCGCCCAGAGGCCTTAACCCCTTTCTCTTTGGTCTTGGGCAGGTACAACGTGGGCTGTACCAAGCGTGTGGGACTCTTCCACTCTGACCGCAGCAAGCTGCAGAAACCAGGGGCTGCCCCCCATAACCGCCGACGGGCCACCAAGGCAAGCCTGCCAGCACTGCCCAAGGATGCCAAGAAGCAGGTGAGAGGGCACTTCAGCCCAGCCCCTTCCCATGTGTCCTTCCATGAAAGGAAGGACAACTTCTCTAATTCCTGTAGGTGCTGTCTGGTGCAGAACCACACTATGTCCTTTACTCTGCTCTCCAGTGCACAAAACCCTCAGCTGAGCTCCCTTTGTGCTGGGTGCCATGCTCTGGGCTTCCTGGCAACCCATAACCTCAGACTGATGTGTGCCCTTGAGGGAGCTAAAGATAATGTAGGCAAACACAAAACAAAGCTGCACATGGTGGGTATATATGGTGGAGGCAGTGTGCCACAGTGGGAATGCCCTGAACTTGCAGAGAGCCTGCATTTGAGGCCTGGCTCTTGTGTTAACTGCCTGTGTGGCCATGGGCAGGCGGCTTCCTCTCTCATCTGGACAGTGAGAGACTTGAACTGAATGACCTCCAACGCTGTGCTCCTGCCATCACTCGAATTTCCTAGAGCTCCCAGCCTTTCACAAGGTGGCTTTCCTTGTCTCCTGCCTTGCTCAGGTCTGACCAGTTCTCCCTCTCTTCTTTGAATCTTGATATGCCTGCTCCAAGGAGATCCCCTTCACCACTTAGATTTCTCCCCTTTCCCCAGTACAGAGCTAGGTTGTCCAGGGAACCCCCTGCTTGGTTGTAGAAGAGTTGAGAATTCCTGGAAGATGCTGAAAGAACCCTTTGATCTTGACTTTTCCTTTTGCCCTGCCCACATCCCCCTTCCCAGAGTGGTGGGCACCAAGGCCCTGCTCTTCATCCCTAACCTCCACTCCCCAGCCTGGGGCTGCTCCCCAGGAGGGATCTTGCCCTGGCTTAAAGCTCATGCTGTGTGTGTGTGTTTCCCTAGCCTGCAGGGGCCGTGCCTCTCTCAGTCACAGCCGCATTGCAGCTGACCCACAGCCAAGAAGATTCGAGTCGCTGCTCAGATAACTCAAGCTATGAGGAGCCCCTGTCACCCATCTCAGCCAGCTCCTCCACCTCACGGCGGCGCCAGGGCCAGCGGGACCTGGAGCTCCCAGACATGCACATGAGGGACCTGGTGGGTGTCGGGCACCACTTCCTGCCCAGTGAACCCACCAAATGGAATGTGGAAGATGTATATGAGTTCATCCGTTCTCTGCCAGGTAGGAGTCCCAGAAGATCCCTTCTCCCTGGAACTCAGGTATCTCACAGTTGGATGTTGGGAGGGAACTGCCCCACTCCTGTTGGCTTTCAGGTGCTTTTTCTTCTGTAGGAGGGGAGAAGGAAGGGGCATTGTGAGGCAGATTGCTGCTCAGGGAGAATAACCGATCTCCCAGCAAATAGCAATTGAGAACTGTTTCCTCGGCAAGATCCAGCCCCATTGCCCTCATTGTGAGTGCTCCTGCTATGCCACCGCCTTTTGGGAGGCTAGTGATCTACCTGCAGATCTCTTATGACTCATGTCCCCACTACCCAGCTCCTAACAGATTTGTCTTACTTTCCTAGGCTGCCAGGAGATTGCAGAGGAGTTTCGTGCCCAGGAGATCGATGGGCAGGCCCTATTATTGCTCAAGGAAGATCATTTGATGAGTGCCATGAACATCAAGCTTGGGCCCGCCCTGAAGATCTATGCACGTATCAGCATGCTCAAGGATTCCTAGGACCTGGCCATGGCAAAGACCCCTTCTCTTCTCCCTGGGAGCTCCTTGCACCCTAACTGAGCAGAGCACAAGAAACGTTCCCATGGGGCATAGAGAAGGGGCCATGAGCTCCTCCTGGGCATGGCTGAGGAGGAGGGGCTCTTCCAGCCTCCTCGCTCCCCTCAGGGCCCTTGCATTTCTGCAGGAGAGGACGAGGTAGGCAGGTGGCTGCAGAAGTTGGGGCATTGTGCTTGTAAATATTGGTAGCATCAGCTTCTTCTGAAGTCCCATGGCTCTAGCCCTGCACTCTTCCCTGCCCACACTAGCCCCCATCCTCACCCCTCAGAGGCACAGGCGGCCAGAGCTCCCCAGCCCAAGTGGGATAGCTGTCAAGGATGACCACCAGGCCTGGACAGAGGCCAAGGCAGCCCTTGCCTGCCTCATGCCCTCTCCTTCCCTAAGCTGGTTAACTCTTTCTTCACCAGCTTCTCCCCCTTCAGCCTGATTCTGAAATAGCCAAGAATTCCCCCAGATACAGGCACTGCTACATCCAGGTGGAGAGAGAGAAGCTGGGCCTGATTTGGCCACACCTGCTGGCCCGTACGCCTTAACGCTGTGTGTGTGACTGTGTGTGAGAGCCCGGACTGGCACACGGGCTGAGCTCCTTCCTTCTGGCTTTATCCAGTTCCTCTTAGTGCTTTGTTCTGGACTCCACTCACCCTCAGGTGGAGAACGAGGGAGCTGCAGCCTCAGCACAGAGGCTGGGAGGGTCTGTAAGGGGGAGGATAGGGGACTCTTCTTTCTGGACTCATGAGGCCATCGTGACATGCTACAAATTGCTCCTGAATGCCCTACTTTCCCACGAGCAGCATTAAGGAAAGACCCCAGCCAAAGGGCATGGCCTCTTCCATTCACACCACCTGCAGTGGCCAAGGCCTTGGGGACCCAGGGACTGTTAAGGGATTGCACAGCTCTTGTGTCACGATTGGCCTGAAAAAGGCCATCTCCTCACCTCCTCTGCCTACACCCCTTTGCCTCTAAAACTTCCCACCATCTGTTTGGGCCTCTCAAGAAGGTAGGGTGGGAAGGGAAAAGAGCTCCCCCACCTCTGACTGCCCAGCCTCATGCAGACTGGGAAGGGGTTAGGGGAGAAGGGAACTTTTCCCTGAACAAAGTGGGTACCTCCTTCACGTGAGCTATTCCTCACCCTCTAGGCAGGGTAGAAATGGGAAATGAAGGACTTTTTAGAGACCTTTTTTTTTTAATTAAATAAATCTCTAAAACATGCCGTGGCTGTCCCCTTACTCCCCCATGGGCTCCTGCCTTCAGTCTTGAATGGCAGTGGTATGACCCCCAGAGGACTAGGTGGGCTCAGGCCCATTGCGCTTGGCAGTAGAGGTGATTGCCCCTACACCTCTACATCGTATGACATCGAAGGGCAAGAACGTCAGCGCAAACCATGTGGGGCATTAGAAAGGGGAAGATTGTCTCCTTGGTGACAGTGGAACTTAGTGGGTGTATGCATATGTATGAGCCTGAGCTCTTAGGGCAAAGTAAACCACCACCACTTCTCTCCCAGCTTCTGTTATGGGAGAATGGGGAGGGAAGGATGGGTTGGACTTGGCTGCAGAAGTCTGTGCTCCATTGACTAGCTAGGAGACACCCTTTGGGCACGCTGCTGCCTATGCCCACCCTCGTAGACACAGTGTGAGTAAAATGCTAGAGAAATAGCAGTTATTGTAATTACCTAAGGCAGGAACCCCCCCCCCCCCTTCCCCTCTTGCCTGAAATTCTCATCATTTATGCCTTTGGGTGAAGACATTGTCTCCAGGAAGTCCCTGCTAAAATGTGTACACAGCACCATTTAGTTGTTGCCTAGATGAACCTAGCAAAGGGCACGTGTGGATACAAGACTGGCCAGTTCTGATGGAAGGAGTTTGAGAACATCAGGAGTGTGGGAGAGTCTGGTGGGAGGGAAAGAGCACCCCAAGAGTATGAAGATGCTAAAAATAAATGGTGTCCTTTGCAATAGGAGCTCAGGCCAGCCCTGACCACAGAAGCCCTCAGGGCTCCAGCATGGGAATGAGGAAAGGCCAGGGGTGTCAAGCCACTGGCTTCCACCCCCTCCCCTGGGTTTTGGCAAATGAACAAAGTTTAAATAATAAGGAAATGAACCCCAAAAGTGTTTTTGGCCTTCTTGAATACTTTGAGAATCCTGATTATGTCAATCTTTGTAATTTTCTGTGACTGAAAAAAGTTGCTACTTATGAGCTGAAAAAGTTCATCTCTTGTATTGTGATCAATCTTCTGGTGATGAGTCTCTTGGAATGAAGACCGTGGCCAGTATAGAAGACCTGTACTCAGAGCCTTTCCTGAGCTCATGCTCTGGCCCAGGGCCACTTCCATGTTACCGTAAGATTTTAGAAAAATGTATTAGCACAAAAGAAAATTATCCAGATAATTTAGGTTTAGACCCACTTTTATAAACACTAGGGAATAATTAGAAAGGGAAAAAAGTCACACATGGGCCTGCCCAGATGGCAGAGTGCTCTTGGGGGTTCACCATAGCCAGTGGGATGCCTGCTGGAAGAAAAGAGTTCGGATTACCACTTACCAAAGCACCCATGAAGGCTTGCCAGTCAGCCTGCCCATAGTGAGAGAAGAGAAGGGGCACCCTGTTCTGAGGCTAACTTGAACAGTTGTCTCCGGGCAAACAAGGGGCGATTGATAGAGATGGATGTTGAAATGGTTTCCTAAAGGACAGGTCCTTCTCTTAATGTCTGCCCAGGGAAGGGAGGGAAGGACATTGTGCCCAGGACAATCCATGGCTCCATGGAGAAGGTGGGACTACTTTTCCTAGAAAAGAAAGGATAGTAATAGGTAATCAATGGAAGATACTAGCACTTCCCTAGCTTGACTTAAGGTCCCACTTTGCAGATGAAGGGCTTGGTTCACTCCATGTTTGTCCATCCAGCTGCTTGAGTGAGACCGGAATATGTGAAGTGAGTCTGGAGATCAATTTCATGAGTCTATGATACTGTTGAAGGATAGTATGAATGTCAGGGAAGTTTGTTAGTATTTGTCAAGAAAAAGGTCTCCAACCCTTGATCTTCCAAAGCCCTAGATTCTGCTTACTAGAGGGCAAAGCCTTGCTTCCCCTTTCCAATCACTTATATCTTGTCCTAGGAGTAGAAGCACTAGGCACCTGATGAAGAGTATTCCCCTCTCTCCCTGTCCCCCCAAAAAACCTTTGAAATATTTGGGCAACTCTCAATATCTACCACTGTCCTCACTTGCCCATTCCCCAGGCTCCAAGAGCAAGGCTTCAAAGCTGATCCTGGTAGAATCAGCATTCACCAAGCATCTGCATGGTAAGGCAGGCCCGGTGCCAAGCTCTTTGCATTTCATTTATGTCACAACAGCATGGGGGAGTTAGGTGCTATTATGATCGCCATTTCACAGCTGAGGTGACTCACCCAGGTCACAGAGGAAGCAAGTGCAAAGCTGTATTTGAACTCTACTCCCTGACTCTGCGCTTGGTGCTGTCCACCGCACCAAACAGCTGCCTCTGAAAGACACTACTTTGGGTTCAGTTGGCTCCAGGCAACAGAGAAGATGCAACTCCCTCTCCTGTGGCCCTTGTTTCCTCCCTCACTGTTCCTCGTTCTCTGGCTCCTTTCCAGAACCATGGCCTCTCATGTGGCTGTCTTGGATAGGGTGATCAAGGTGTTCAGTGATGTGAAGGTTCACAAATCTTCAGCACCTGAGGAGGTGAAAAAGCACAAGAAGGCCATGGTGTTCTGCCTGAGTGAGGATGAGAACCTGAGGGCAAGGGGATCCTTGTGGGTGATGTGCGACAGACTGGATGACCCCTACACCACCTTTGTCAAGATGCCGCCAGACAAGGACTGCCTCTGTGCCCTCTAGGATGCTACCTGTGAGACCAAGGAGAGCCAGAAGGAGGACCTGGGTGTTCATCTTCTGAGACCCCCGAGTGTGCTCCCCTCAAGAGCAAAATGATCTGTGCGAGCTCCAAGGTTGCCATCAAGAAGAAACTGACAGTTATCAAGCACAAATTACTGCTACGAAAAAGTGAAGGACCGTGGCCGAGGAACTGGGGGGGCAATGCTGTGATTTTGCTGGAGGGGAAGTGAGTCTCCCACCTCTGGCCCCCCCTCCTGGGGCTGCCCACTTCCTGCCAGACCCAAAGGGCTGAGGGGATCCTAGCAGGGGCAGGGCAATCCCTTCCCCCATTTGCCAAACTGCTCCTGCCCCCTGACTTCTCCACACTTCACCCCATGGCTCTGGCCTTCCCAAATGGCCTTTGATATCTTCATTCCTTTTGAGTTGTAGCAGACCAAGGCCTCCCTGGATGCCCAGATCAAGGGGAGGCCAGTAGTTTTTTTCAACTGGCACTTTTGTTTTTCCACCTTCCCTGGTGCTGCCAACTTCTAACCACAATAATGGCTTTGTGCTTCTTATTTAGTTTTGTATATAAATGAAATGTTGTGGAGACCCCCTCTCCCCTAGGCAACACCCTTCCCCCAGTTACTCGTGTACAGTAAAAGGAAAGTTGAGTTTTTTAAAAGACAAAGATAAAGTGAACTGCAAAAACAAAACAAAAAAAAGGCACTACTTTGGCCAGGGCAACGTGTAGTGGGTCAGGAGTCAGGAGGCCAAGGTTCTAGACCATCCTTCCCCCTTGCTAGGTGTGTGACTTTGGGCAAGTCATTTCTTCTTTAGGAGCTTCTGTTTCCTCTTGTGTAGAATGAGAAAGTTGGACTAGATCCCATGTAAGGTCTCTATCAGCTTTAAGACTACTTATACTTGGGAAGTTTAAATTCACCTTGCCCATTCCCCTCGTGTGCCCACTGATCCAAACTTAGGAAAACACTTAATAGGAAGCCGCAGTTACAGGTAATTGGCATGAGGCTGCCCAGGCTAGACAGGCTAGATTCCTCTGTTTCAGCCTCTACTGGACCCTTCCCACTGTTCTGTCTCTCCAATCCTGCATCCTCTCCTTCCCCACACTTTCACTCCTCCACTTCCTAGTGCAGCAATCTCCTCATGGGAATCCTGTTTTTCAGAATCATTCTGCTCCAAAATAAGCACCTGAGAAATGGTCACGGTCCCTCTTTATTTTCAAAATGTACTTTAGTGAAGTATGAAGTGCTGCATTTGGAGTCAGGGGAGGTGTGGGTTCAAATCCAATCTCTAACAGGTTCTCTGCTGATGATAATGATAATGACTTTTATTTACCCCATGAGGGATGGCATGGTTCAGACTCAAGAATGCCAGGATTCAAGGCTTACCTCCACCCAGTCCTGGCTTTGTGTCCTTGGACAAGTTGTAACTTCTCAGTGCACCGGGAACCTAAGACTTTTCCATTGCAGAGCAGGTGCCTATCTGCATTGGTAGAAGGAATGTTTCTACAGAAATTACAGGTCCAGGCCAAAAATATATACCACATGGAGTTGTGAGGATTCAGAGAAATAAAGTTTATCTATAGATAAAATACTATACAAAGCTTAAAAGTAGTCAACAAGCATCCAACTGTTGAGCACTGTGCCAAAGGCTTTATAAAGAATCATTTTGTTCTCACAGCATCCCTGAGAGGTAGGTGCTATTACCTCCATTTTACAGATAAGGAAACTGAGCATGAGAAAGGAAGTGACTTACCTACAGTCACCCAGCTAGTGCATAGCTGTATGAGGTAGCATTTGAACTCAAGTCTTCCTGATGTCATGTCCAGGCTCTATCCACTGTGCTCTCTACCTGTCTAGAGGTGACAGGGAGATATGGTGCATTAGAGACATGGCATTTGTGTGGAGGGTGGTTTGGAGCAGAGAAAGATCAAGGAGACCAATGAGAAGGTTTTTGTAATAGTCCAGGTCAGAGATTGCAGAGGCCTGAGCTAGGATGGTAGCTATGGAATCTTTGCCATGAAAACCTCAAATGGGGTTGGGAAGAATCAAACACAACTAAAATGAGTGAACAACAAACGTGCTAGGTACTGGAGATAGAAAGGAAGGGAAAGACCTGGTCCCTGCCCTTTGTAAAAGCTAGCTGTTGGTAAATGGTCAATAGAGCATATTTTATTTAAAAGATAAAAGCAAGAACAAACATGCATTTTTCCCCAACGCCTAGAGAACATAATCTCCTACTCTGCCTTGGTCTTTTGGTGGGGGAATAGGCTGAACTTAGCCCATCTCCTATGTAGTTGGCCCCACCAATTTCCCATCCAAAGACAGTTCACAACTGAATGAGTCCTTGTTTCAGCTGCTGCTGAGCTATGATCCTGAAGACCACATCTTGCTCCTCGGGTCAGTAATGCTACTTCCTGACTGTGGCACTCAGATCCCCGAATGCTGAGAAACTAAAGCATTTCCTGACCTTCTGTACAAGGTCAGAGGCTCCAAACTCCTTCACCTAAAAGTGCAAATAACAAATGAGACCAAAGATTGAGGCTCTTTCACACAGCCATAGACCTCAGTGAGAAGAAGCTCACATTTTCTCCCCTTATAGGATGGTTTCACAGTGCTAGCAGAGGAGTCACTGACTAAGGGAGGGGACAAAGCCAACAGGCCTTTTGGAATTATTCCCCATCCAGGCAAATGACTTCCTTGTTGAAATATGGGGAGCCAACTGGAACCAGTTACAGACTGTCTGTCTGTAGCCCCTCCACAGCACTTCACTCATCATGACTCCTGGAAGCAAGCTCCCTCACTCTTCCACATGGAGAGGTGCCATCTAAGCAACAGATACGAGATTTCCCAAAGCTTCACTTCTCACAGTAGCTCTACTGTTTAGTAACTGTGATCTTGAGCAAGTTAATTTTTCTGAGGATGTGGGCCTAGAGGGCCACCAAGGCACCTTCCAGCTCCAGATCTATGATCCTTTAGTGCACTTATCTACAAAATGAAATGACTAGGCTAGATAACTTCCAAGGCCCCTTCCAGCTCCAAATCTATCATCCCATTATCCTACTGAAAAAAAGCTGCCCAAGGGAATCTGTTGCTAAGTGAGCTGGTTTTTCTGGAGATGTCCTAGGTTGGTGTGGACTGTGAAGATCTTCTCTACATTCATTTAAGCTGTGCTCCTTCTCTGTGATGCCCCTTGACTCTGACCCTGAGCAACTCTCACCCATAAAGCATCCTTCTTTTGGTATCAACCAGCACATAGAAAAACTCCCAGAGCCAGGGAGAAGAGAATGGGGTGGCCTATAAGAGGATGAACATCACATAAAGGGTAGTATGTATTGCTTTCTACAATGGACTATTTCCCTGGGTACAAATTTATCAGAATGGAGGCTGGGGGAGTCATTAAAATGCACCCGCTGCCTTCTATCTCACCTCTTTATCCAGTTCTCCCTTCCTTGAATCTCTACTGAAACAGCTGCCCCCTTTTGCCTCAGTCCCTTGGATTTTGAAAGAATAGTAGATAGAGTAAATTAGTGAATAGAGCATAGGACTTAGAAGCAAGAGACCTGGGTTTGAATCTCATCTCAGAAACATAATAGCTATGTGTTCATGGCTAAGTTTCTTAAAGGTCCAGAACTTCAATTTCCCTTATATAAAATGGTCATTTTGAAGAAAGCGTTTGGCAAACTTTAGAGGACCCTATGAATGTGAGTTGTTAAACTCAATAGGGAGTGGAAGAAATGGTATCAAGATTTGAAGTGAAAGGTCACAACTGCCAAACTTCCCCCTGAAATCTCTTCAACAACTACAGAAAACACACCAGGTCAAATTCTGAGTGGGAAACCCAAGAAAAAAATCACAGTGAGTCTTTATTCCAGCCCAGGGCAAGAAGACAGGAAACAAAGTCTGTGGACACTGGAGAGGAAACTGGCCAAGAACACAGAACCTCAGAAGTGGCACTAGTAGTGGCAGCAGCACCAGGCTATGGTAGTGCTCAGAGCAATGAGGAGTAGCCCAGTGCTCAAGCCCAGACAGTAGGGAACTTGAAGACCTGGGCAGGAATAGATCCTGGGGGACCCCTGTACTAGCACTGGGAGCAGGAACAAGGGCTATTTGGCAGCTGTCACCTATTACCAAATTCTGGGTCACAGCTCCAGGGCAGAGGAGCAATCACAGTCACAAGGGAGCAAGGACACTATCTATATAAAGATAAGAGCACGGATCAGGAGGGCAGTAACCAACTTTCTCCCTGGGTCATACTATGTTGGAAATAGCAAAAACTTAGAGGCACTCACTGAGCTGTAAAAGCAGCAACAGGACACAAAGACAGAAGATCAAACCAGATGTTCCCCCCCCACCCCCGGAGGTGAGCAGAGTTCAATTCTAATGTAAAGTTCAGTATCATAGGCTGGAAAAATGAGCAAACAACAAGAAAATAATCTGACCATAAAAAGCTACTATTGTGACAGGGAAGTTCAAGACACAAAAAAACTGAGAAGACAATGATGTTAAAACCTCTACAAACAAAGCCTCAAAGAAAATGCAGATTGGACGGAAGCCTAACAAGAATTCCTCAAAAAGCTAAAGAAAGATTTAAAAGTAGCAAAAAAAATTTAATCGAATATGAGGGGTAGTGGGAAAATGAGAAAATAAGAGCTACATAAGAAAATTATTAACAGCTTGTTAAAAAAACAGCTTGTTAAAAGAGGCACCAAAAAGTACTGAAGAAAATAACTCCTTAAAAATAAGAATTGAACAAATGGAAGCTAAACAAATTCAAAAGACTAAAGAAAAAAATAGAAGAAAATGTGAAATAGGGAAAACAACTCACCTGGAAAATAGATCAAGGAGAGAGAGTTTAAGACTTTATTGGTCTACCTGAAAGCAATGAAAAGAGTATACACATCATATTTCAAGAAATTTTATAAAGAAAAACTGCCCAGACTTCTTAGAAACAGAGGACAAAGTAGAAATTGAAAGAATGCACTGATCATCTCCTGAAAGAAATCCCCAAATAAAAACTCCCAGGAAGATTATAGCCAAAATCCAGAGCTCCCAGATCAAGGAGAAAATACTGCAAACAGACAGAAAGAAATAATTCAGATATCATGGAGCCACAATTGGAATAACACATTTAGTAGTTACCACTGTAAAGGAGCAGACAACTTGGAAAATGATAGTTCAAGAGTCAAAGGAGCTACGATTACAACCCTGCAAAATTGTGTATAATGCTATTACAGGAAAATGAGTGCAATGAAACGACTTTCAAACACTCAATGAAAAGATCAGAGCTAAATAGAAATTTTGACATTCATGAGAATCAAGAGAAGCATAAAAAAATAAACATGAGTGAGAAATCATAAGAAAAAAAGCTAAAAGTGTTTACATTCCTATATGAGAAGACATAACATAAAAAATATATATAGTACAAAACATCCAAGAACTGTGTCACCATTAGGATAGTTAAGTTAGACAAAGGACACGGGTATTATTGCCTATTATGTTGTGATTATCTCAAAAGAAGAATGAAAGGATGAAAAGGAGGGATGCACTAGGAGAAGGAGAAGGGAGAGGAAGAATGGGGGAAATTGTCTCAAAAAAGGTATATAAAGAAGAGTTCATACAATGGAGGGGGAAATTGTGGGGGTAGCAGGTAACACTTGAATATCACTCTTATCTGAATTCGTTCAAGGGTGCTTAAAGAATAAATAAATACACACACATACATACACAGAGAGGTATAAAAATTTGTCTTAACCAATAAGGAAGTGGGGAAAAGAGGGTAGATTAAGAGAGGCAATGATCAGAAGCAAAACAGACCTTTGAGGAGGGGGCAGGATAAAAAAGAGAAAAATAGGGGCGGCTAGGTAGTACAGTGAATAGAATGCCGGCCCTGGAGTCAGGATAACCTGAGTCCAAATCCGGCCTCAGACACAACACAAAACTAGCCATGTGACCTTGGGCAAGTCACTTAACCCCAATTGTCCTGCCATCTCTCCTCCAAAAAGAAAAAGAAAGAGAGAAAAATAAATATAAGAGAATAGAATGGAGGGTAATACACAGTACAGATTATCACTGTGAATATGAATGGAATGAACTCATCCATAAAATGGAAGAGCACACTATATTAGAAACCAGAATCCAACAGTATGTTTTTTCCAAGAGACACACTTGAAACAGAAAGATACACACAGAGTTAAAATAAAGGGTTAGAGCAGAAACTTTATTCTTCAGCTGAAGTAGAGTACTGGATAAGGGGTGAGATACAGAGGGATACAGTGAAAGCTCTGGTTTGGGGGTCAAAAAGCCTAAGTGTGAAATATATCTCTGTTACTACCTTTTGACCTGGAGCAAATTAGTTCCCCTCTCTAGGGCTACGGTTTTCTCATCTGTAAGACAATGCCAGATTCTAAGAACCCTCTCAGCATGTAAAGCACCGCCCTCATCACAGAAGTAAGCACTGATCACTCCCATTCCGCTCTAATATATAGTCTCTCCCTTTTATCCCCACAGAGCCCATCTTTATTTCATTGTGTCAGAGTTGCTTTGGGGACAGACAAGCAGAAGTTCAAGAGAGCCATATATCTCAGCTTGATCTAGGGGAGATTCCCTAAAGTTTGAACTGCCTAAAACATGGAATAATCTGCCTTCATGGGCAGTGAGTGCCTTTAATCATAGTTTCCCAGCAGAGGTTGGTTGTGCCATCAGGCACTATCAAGAAGGTATACTCCCAACTGTAAGTCAATACAACCATTTTGGATTTATGCAAATAGAATGACTAAAATTTCCATTCCTCTTGATCCATATGTCCCATTATTAGGCATTTACTCCAAGGGGAAAAGTGATAAGAAGAAAGTCCCCATATAAAAATAACAACTACAGCAAAAACAATAATAACTAGCATTTAAGGTTTAAATGATTTAAGTGATTTAGGGTTTGTAAAACACTGTACATATGTTATTACATTTGAACCTCACAATGACCTTGTGAGATCTTTGCTATTATTTTATTTTACAGATGAAGAAATTGAGTCAGAGAAAGGTTAAGTGACTTGCTTTGGGTCACAGAGCTAGTCAGTGTCTGAGGTAGGATTTAAACTTGTCATTTACTCCAAGTCCCGTACTCTTACCCACTTTGCCACCTACTTATCTCCCTCACATACTAAAATATTTAAATAGCATTTTCATGGTAGTAAAGACACAGAAGAAACAAAGTAGATGCACATCAATTGGGCTAGACAAATTGTGGTTCATGAATGTAGTTGTATATTCCACTGCTGTTAGAAATGACAAATGTTCCCAAAAAAATGTGACAAATATAGAAAAACATGAAAAGATAAATTTGTATGAACTGAGTGCAAAGTAAAGTAACAGGTCCAAGACAACAATATACACAATAGCTCTAATAATGTAAATAGAAAGAAAAGACAGAAAACAATTGAAAAGGAATGTTGAAAAATTACAAAGAGGAGGAATGCACTCAGAGAAGAGATATGAGAAGACACCTCCCTCATCTCTTTTACAGACCTTTTACAAAGGTCCACAGATATAAAAGAACCCTGCATGTATTTCCAGACTTTTTTGATACATTAATCAGTTTTGCTGCTTTTTTTCTCTTCATCTTTTTTCTTTTTCTTTTTTTTATATTTTTTTTGGAGGGGGGAAGGTCGGGCAATTGGGGTTAAGGGACTTGCCCAAGGTCACACAGCTGGTAAGTGTTATGTGTCTGAGGCTGGATTTGAACTCAGGTGCTCCTGACTCCAGGGCCAGTGCTCTATTCACTGCGCCACCTAGCCACCCCCATCTTTTTTTCTTTAAAAAATATTTTTGTTATAGAGGATTGCCCTCTGGGAGAGAGGAGGAAGAGGGATTCTGGCAAAAATTTAAGCAATGTAAAAATCAAAGATATCAATTAGAAATAATAATAATTATTATTATTATGAGAAAGAGGGGAGAGAGACAGAGACAAAGACAGAGAAAGAAGATATACTACCTGTATGAAAATCCATGAACTAGAATAAGGAACATTGTGTGGACCACTTTAGTGAAAAAAAATGGAAGGAGAAATAAAAGAGAGATTGTGATAGAATCATATTACAGGCCACCTGGTCAGAAGGCAGAATTGGATGATGAGTTGCAGGGACAGATTACAAACCTAGCATGGAGCAGATCTAGGAGAATCTTCAACTCTCTGGAGATCTGTTAGAGTTCTCTTTGCCAGAGACAGAGAAATTGAATCTTCACTTGCCTTGCTTATAATCTCATCCTCCAGAGAATGGGGGAACTACCATTTTGAATGGCTCTGACTAATCAGGAAGAACAACTGATGGAGACGTCATCATGTTGTAGCTGAAAGAGTATTGGATTTGGAATGAGAGAACCCAAGTTCAAATTCCAAGTCTGCTACTTACTACTTATGTAGTGATCCTGGTCAACTTCTTTTACCTCTTTGGGCCTCTGTTTCCTCAGCTCTAAAATAAAGAGGTTGAACTCAGTGACCTCTAAGGTATCTTCCAGGTCTAAAGCTATGACCTATGAGCTATGATCCTATGAAAATTCATAGGCAGTTAGGTGGCATGATGGATAGAGTGCTAGACCTAGGAATTCCTAATTTTTTTCTTTCTTTTAGTTAAATTTTACATTTATTTTTAGTTTACATCATTCATTTCCACAAGATTTTGAGTTACAAATTTTCTCCCCGTCTTTTCCCTACCCACCACCCCAAAACAGCTATCCCACTGTATACCTCCTCCCCCAATCTGCTCTCTCCTATATCCTGCCCGATCCCCCCTCCAACTTTCCAGTAGGGCAAGAAGAATCTCTATACCCTAGTGCCTGTATATCGTATTTCCCAGTTGCATGTAAAAAAAATAATTTTTTAAACATTTGATTTTAAAACTTTGAATTCCAGATTCTTTCCCTTCCTCCCTCATCACCCACCCTTACTGGGAGGATAATCAATTAAATATAGGTTGTACATGTGTAGCTATGCAAAACATTTCCATAGTGGAAATATTATGAAAGACTGACTATATTTCCCTCCATCCTATCCTGCCCCCCACTTGTTCTATTCTCTACTTTGACCCTGTCCCTTTTCAAAAGTGTGTGCTTCTAACTTCCCTCCGTCCCAACCATGCCTTCCCCTCCATCATCCCCTCTCTCATCCCCTTGCCCCCTACTCTCCTGTAGGGTGAGATATCCTATTTAGTGTGTATGTCTTTCTCTCCCTAGGCCAAATTCAATGAGAGTAAGGTTGACCCATTCCCTTTTGCCTTCTTGTTCTTCCCCTCCATTGTTAAGTTTTCCCTTGCCTCTTCTATATGAGATAATTAACCCCAGTCTCTCTTCCCATGTCCTCTCATTATATTCCTCTCTCATCTCTCAATTTCACCTTTTAAGTATCATCCCTTCCTATCCAATTGGTCCTGTGCCCTCTGTCTATGTGTACCCGTACATATATATACACACACTCACATATGTATTCATACACACATATACCCTCCTATATAGACATATATATTTATGTATACAAATACATATATACATTTATATTCCCTTCAACTATCCTCATACTGAGAAAAGTTTCATAAGTTACAATGATCATTTATCCATGTAGGGATGTAAGCAGTTCAACTTTGATAAGTTCCTTTTGATTTCTTTTCCCTGTTTACCTTCTCATGCTTCTCTTGCTTCTTGTATCTGAGTGTCAAATTTTCTATTCAACTCTGGTTTTTTCATCAAGAATGCTTGAAAGTCCTCTATTCCATTGAATGACCATATTTTCCCCTGAAACATGATACTCATTTTTGCTGGGTAGGTGATCCTTGGTTTTATTACTGCTCCTTTGACCTCTGAAATATCATATTCCAAGCCCTTTGATCCCTCAGTGTAGAAGCTACCAGATCCTGTGTTATCCTGATTGCATTTCCACAATATTCAAATTGTTTCTTCTTGGCTACTTGTAATTCTTTCTCCTTGATCTGGGAACTCTGGAACCTGGCTATAATATTCCTAGGTGTTTCTTTTGGGGATCTTTTTCAGGAGGTGATCAGTGGATTCTTTCAACCTCTATTTTGCCCCCTGGTTCTAAAACATCAGGGCAATTTTCCTTGAGAATTTCTTGAAGGATGATTTCTAGGTTCTTTTTTTGATCATGGCTTTCAGGTAGTCCAGTGATTTTTAAATTATCTTTCCTGGATCTATTTTCCAGGTCAGTGGTTTTTTTCCAATGAGAGATTTCACATTGCCTTCTATTTTTTCATTTCTTTGGATCTGTTTAAGAGAATCTTGATTTATCATAAAGTCACTAGCTTCTATTTGCTTCAATCTAATTCTGAAGGAATGATTCTCTTCAGTGAGCTTTTGAGATTCTTTTTCCATCTGGCAAATTCGGCTTTTTAAGGTATTCTTCTCCTCATTGGCTTTTTGAGCCTCTTTTGCCATTTGAGTTAGTCTATTTTTTAAGGTCTTATTTTCTTCAGTCAGGTTGTTGACTCTCTTTTCATGATTTTCTTGCATCATTCTCATTTCTCTTCCCAATTTTTCCTCCACTTCTCTTATTTGGTTTTCAAAATCCTTCTTAAGCTCCTCTATGGCCTGTAACCAATTCATATTTTTCTTGGAAGCTTTTGGTATAGGAGTTCTGACTTCATTGTCTTCCTGCTGTTCCATGCTTTGATCCTTTTTGTCCCCAAAATAGGAATCTAAATTTGGATTGCTGAGCTTGCTTTGCTTCCTTTGCTTACTCATGTTGCCATTCAATTACTTGACATTTGAGCTTTTTGCCACAGTGGAACTTTCTTCCAGAGAGGAGGGCTTTGTCCCAAATCACTTGGGTTTTCACAGCTGCTGGAGCTATTAGTTGGGTGCCCTCTCAGAAGCCTCCACCAGCTATGGCACCTGGTCACCCACCCCAGGACATCCACCCTAGACAACAATATAGATCCAAGCAGGTTAAAGCAAGAGTGATTACCCCTCAGAATGTTTGCTTTGTCCTCCTACAATCCTCAGGCCAGGAGCTCTGAAGCAACCATGTGGCAGCCACACCTCAGCCACTTCTCCTCTGGGGTCAGAGGCTGGACCACACTCCCAGAACCCCTGTTCCCAAAGTCTACACTGATCTCTCACTTTGTCTTTGGCATTTATGGGTTGATAATTCTGGAAACTGCCACAGCTACTGGCAATCCACTCTCCCAAGATCCACTCCAGCCATGGCTTGTTGGGCCGCCCTGAGGCTAAAACCATGCATGGCTGCAATGGACCCTTCCTGTAGGCCTACCAGGCTTCCTTCAGTGGGAATTTTGTTTCTCTCTGTCACTTTATGGTTCCTGTAGCCCTAAAGTTGTTTAGAGTCATTTTTATAGGTATTTGAGGTGGTTATGAGGGGCGTACATGGAGTTTTCCTGCTTCTATGCTTCCATCTTGGCTCCCAGGAATTCTGAATTTAGGAATACCTAAATTTAATATAGGAATTTAGGAATACCTAAATTTAAATCCCAGCTATGTGACCCTGAGCAAGTAATTTCCCCTTTGTCTGCCTCAGTTTTCTCATTTGTAGAAAGAGAATACAAATTGTGCCAGGGTGGTTGTGAGGACAAAATGAAATAATATATGTAAAGCACTTTCAAAGCTTAAAGCGAGGGGCAGCTAGGTGGCGCAATGAGTAGAACACCAGCCCTGAAGTCAGGAGGACCTGAGTTCAAATCCGGCCTCAGACACTTAACACAAAAACTAGCCCTGTGACCTCGGGCAAGTCACTTAACCCCTATTTCCCTCCAAAAAAATACAGGCAAAAAAAACCCTTAAAGTGCTATATAAATGCTAGTTGATGTTATTATTGTTCTATAGAAGAAATTAGCTCAAGAGAGACATGTGACTCTCATGAATAACATTCTGATTACACAAATACGAATGATTCTGATAAGGAAAGAAAAGGAGCATCATCTAAAGAAACTAGTAGAGATGCCCAAAGATGGGTACACATGGACACTGTTAGACTTTAAGGAGATGTGCATATCCCAAAGACATCCTAAAAAAAGGGAAAAGGACCCATTTGTACAAAGTATTTATAGCAGCTCTTTTTTTTTTTTTGGTGGCTAAGAATTAGAAATTGAAGGGATGCCCATCAATTGGGCAATGGCTAAACAAGTTGTGGTATATGGGTAATAGAATATTATTGTGCTATAATTAATGACAAGCAGGATTATTTCAGAAAAACCTGGAAAGACTTACATGAACTGATGCATGATGAAGTGAACAGAACCAGGAAAACATTATACACAGTAACAGTAATATTATTTGATGAAGAACTGTGAATGACTTAGCTATTCTCAGCAATACAATGATCTAAGACAATCCCAAAGGTCTAATGATGAAGTATGCTGTCCACCTCCAGAGAAAGAACTGGTATTGATTGAATACAAATTGAAGCATGCTATTTTCACTTTCTTTCTTTTTTTTCTTTTATTTGAGTCTTCTTGCAGAAAATTACTAATATGGAAATGTTTTACATAATTGTACATGAAAGGAGGGAGAGGAAGGGATAAAATTTGGAATTCAAAACTTTAAATAAAAATGTTAGAAAACTGGAAAAAAAATAAAAGATGAGCAAAGAAAATGGAAGCAAGGACAGGCATTGGAAAATTAATATAAAGGAGTATCAGAACCCTGAAAAATTAGAGAGAGGAGTGCCAAAGTTCAGAAAAAGTTGAGACTGGTGAAGCATGCTAATGAAAGCAAAAAGGATTTTTTAGGTCTATTAGAGACAAAGAAGAGATCAAGGGTCAAGAAGGGACTCCTTAAATTGGATGGAGGAATGATAAGAGATGATAGAGAGAAGGCAAAATTCTTTTTCATTTCTGTTTTCTCTACCAAGGAGAAATGGTCTTCTACTGGGCAGAGTAGAACAAAAATGTCTAATGGAAATAAAGTCCAAGATGAATAAAGAGTTGTTGAGGGAGCACCAAACTTGATGAGTTCAAGTCATCTGGACCCAGGTGAACTATATTGAACTGCGATGAGTGATCTTTGAAGAATCCTAGAGTCTAAGAGAGGTGCTGGGAGATGGCTCTTATTTTCAGAAAGGTGATGAGTGTTCAGATTATAAGCTAATGAACTTAATTTCCATTCCTGGCAAAATTCTAGAATGTATTATTAAAGGGAAAGTTTGTGAACATTCAGAAAGGGGAGCAGTGATCACTGTAGGATTAAGAATAATTCATAACATTTCTGGCAAGATGGAAGAGAGCTCCTGCTCCCCTTTATCCTCCAACAAAGGCCATAGAAATATTGCTAAGAAAAAGAAAAGCAGAGAGAAGAAAATTCCTTTTTTAGTTTTTTCTTTTTTAGATGGTCTCTTTCTCTTCAGGCTGGATGTGCAATAGCTACATGCTGACCTGATCCTACTGCTGATCGACATGAAAGCTTTAAATAACCCTGTATCCAACCAGGGCTGGTTCACTCCTTAAGCAATCTGGTGGCCCTAGCACTCAGGGGCTCACTTTATTGGTTCCAGACTTAATGTAGACCCCTAATTGACTTTAGCCCTACTGTAGCTAAGAACTCCTGAACCCAAACAATTCACCAGCTTCGGTCTTCCCTAGCAGCAGAGACTACAGATGCACCACAAGGAAGCATGCAAATTCTTTTTAAAAAGTTTGTTTTAGGTGGCACAGTGAATAGAGCACAGGCCCTGTAGTCAGGAGGACCGGAGTTCAAATCCAGCCTCAGACACTTAACATTTACTAGCCATGTGACACTGGGCAAGGCCCTCCCCCCTGCAAAAAAAAAGAGTGTCAGATTTTGGAATCAGAGGACCTGTGTTCAAGTGTCACGGGGCCATCTAACCCAACACCTTCATGAGGAGACTGAGGCCCAGGGAGGTTGGGATGTGCATTAGGCCACATTAGGAGTGTCAGAGGCAGGATATGAACCCAAGCCAGTGTCTTTTCCAATTGACAATACTTCCTCTGGCTACACCTGTGTCCACCACCGTGGATGGGGAAAGGGAGATATCAGAAACCCAGATCATCTTATTGGTTGCAATGACTGTGAATAAATCACTTAACTTCTCTGGTACTCAGTTTCTTCATCTGTTAAATAAAGTAATTAGACTAGATGGTCTCTTCCAGCCCTAAGTCTATGGTCTTATGATTTGCCTTTTTCAAATATTAAAGCAGGAAGCACTTTTTTTCCATAGAAGCAACAAGGTTGGGGCAGGGGAAGGGGGGATGGGTCGTGGTGTGGAGCTAAATTGATGGATCACATTCAAGTCAAAGAAATAATCCGCCTCAGTAAAGAAATTTTGCAATATTAAAAACCCAAGGGACAAAGCTAATGCAGAATTGCTAGCTGAATCTGCAACAAAGGAGAGAGAAGAAATGCCAAAAGATAAAATAAATTAAATAATAAACATATTAAAGAAATTGAAAGCAGATTCTAATGGAGGGATGTGGGGGAAGGCAAGAGAAGAAACAAAGGAACCACTGACAAAAATGCAAAGCATCGCAGGAGACGCAAACATTGGCAGAGGAAGCAAAAACAGGATAAATGGAGTCAAGCAAAGCTCAGTGGGCAACGAGTAGGAAATCGAGGAACAAGTCTCAATGCGCATATTCCTGCGGGGGAAAAAAAATAGCAGCCATAACCCTGACTCTAAGGGAAGGATTGAAGAAGCTGGAGGGAGAGATTTTTAAAAGGACTAAGCTTGAATATGAAAAGAGAGGTTAGGAAGCTAGTGCTCTGCCATGGGCTCCTCTGGCTAACACCCTGTGGGAAGAAACTGCCTGCAGACTTAACATGGCATTAAAGGGATGGTGTGAGACAGTGATACAGTAGGGGGGTGGGGAGTGTGACAGGGAGGGAGGGAGGCAGGCAGGGAGTGAGAGAGAGAGAGAGAGAGAGAGAGAGAGAGAGAGAGAGAGAGAGAG
>NW_027187400.1:355104-372042 GCF_028583685.1 Petaurus breviceps papuanus
GAGGAGGAGGAGGAGGAGGAGGAGGAGGAGGAAGAGGAAGAAAAAGAAAAGAGAGGGAGGGAAGGAGAAAAAGGAGAGAAAAAGACAAAAAGAGAGAGGAGGGAGAGAAGGGGAGGAGAGAGAAGAGAAAGAGAAAAGAGGCATAACATACTTGGGAGCAGAACCATGCCCAATGCCATCTTTCTTGCTTGCCTCACTCAGTCTTTTGAAGAACCCAGATGATAACTCACAGTTCTAGCCCTGAAACAATGGAAAACATACCATGGCAGATCTGTGAATGTAAAAATGCCCTAAGTGAAAACGCTACTCCTAACTGGGGGTTATGAGAAGTTAAACATCCTTTCCTTTACCCTGTCTTCTATTTGAGAGGATTGCAGCGTTGCAGCCAAGGAATGTATGTACTGGGTGCATCTCCTATGATGATTTCTACCATTCTAATTGCAATTGTTTTAAGTATGACATAAGAAAAACTACAGGTAAAGTGATGAAAGAAAGAAACTCATGGGATGGAATCCTTGAGTCATGAGACTTGAACTCCAAACTCACAATTTCACCATCACCCACAAAGGGATCCATGACAGCCAGCAGCTCTGAGTCAATTGGAGAGCTCCAAAGACCTCCTAGAACACCCCCTGGTGCTTAATGGGCTTTCTTACTCTGTACCTTTTCCAATGGCATGACTGGGCTCATTAGTGGGGGAACCTGGCCTCAATTGAGAGGAGTTGGGACCCAAAATCTGCTACCACAGAAACCTGGGGAGAACCACTGAAAGATTTTTGTTGCTGTTGCTTTTGTTGTGTTTTTGAGACTGGATCTTCTTATCTTGCCCATGAAGTGGCCACTCGCGGACTCAACCCTAGTGCTGATCTGCTTGGAAGTTTCGACCCATTTTGTTTCCAATCTGAGCTGGTTCCCCCTACCTTAATGAGCCTGGTGGCCCCACCAATCCTAAGGATGTCAAGCTTGACGCATTGCCTTTAGACCACTTTTAACTCAGAACTACCCAACTCAAGCGACCCACCAGCCTCAACCTCCCCAATCGCAGGGACTTCAGGCATTGCACCGCTATACTCAGCTATTGTCAGTTTTAAAGGCTTTCTAATTTATAACCTTAAATATGTCTTGAGCCCTTTTATGTTTTCAATAATTATATTTTAAAATCTCAAATTCTAAATTGTTTCTATTTTTCTTTCAAAAGCTTACAGATTTTACTTAACATTTTAAACTAATCTAGTGATAGCTTTTTAAGTAAAAGAATAGTGTCTTGTTTTCCTGATAGGAAGTTTATCTTGGTCTTTTAAATTGAGAATTTTTACATTCTTTGATCTCTGATTTTTAAATGTTTTTTCTCAATAAAAATGTTCAAAATTAAGCAAATATAATTTTTGGTATAATATATATATGGGTAGGTTTTTTAGAGAGCAGAGAAGAAACAGATCCATGATGGTAGAAATGGGAAATTCCCAGAGGAGATAGGAAGGGATCGGATCAGGGCACAGGTGGCCTTAGAGAGGATAGGCACCATGTCGTCAGAGATGGGAGATAAGTAAGAGAGAATGAAAGATAAAGGGCAAAAGATTGAAGATCAGTTGAATTAGGGGAGAAAAGGAAGCTAACAATAGATGGCCCCTTTTCTATGAAATAGAAGGCAAAATCCTCTTCTGAGAGGGAGAAGTGGGATAGGAAGCTTGACAAGAGGAAAAAAGGATTTGGAACTGATGTTATGGGGAATGGGATTGAAGTCCAATCAAGGAAGAATAAACAAATTATCAGTAGTGAGAGCCCAGTTTAGATGCTAAGGTTCTTCTCTAATGCTATTCTTTTGGGGTGCCCACGATTTTAATTATTCTAAGACTGTGACATAATTTTCAGTCATACAACACTTTGGCACAAAAAGGGGCAGGGGGAGACTTTGTTTGAGGACGAAGCTCAAAACGATTATAAGCACTGCACAATTTCCCAAAAGAAACCCAGCCCACTTACTCTCCCTTTTCGTGTTTAAAATTTATAGTCTATCCACAGTGAATTTGCAAGGGATACCTACTAACGGACCAGCTCTGTGGATTACCACTGCATATCAAAACCTGAACAATAGGCATTTTTTATCCACTTGGCTTTTCTTGTGTAGATTGTTAGGCCAAACTCTTTTCAGTGATTATGACTCTTTCTTAGAAGATTCTGCAGTGTTCTGAGGCATATTGCAGTCAACACAACATCCCCCACTATGAGGAGCATCCAGAGGAGGTCAGCATCTACCAAAAAAAAATCTCTTTTTGTTTTGAACTCTCTGCTGGACAACCCTCATGACGGTGACAAATGCTTTTGATGAGCATTCATACCTATCAATCAGATGATCATTAAGCAAAGTTATGTCTGTTACATTATTTAAGGAACTTGTATGATTTTGATATGTGTGTATGTATGTGTATTCTTGGAAGATGCCATGTACAACAGGGAGTTCTTAACCTTTTCTGTGTCATGGAGACTTCTGGTAGTCTGGTAAAGCCAATAGGCCCCTTTCAGGCAGCTAGGTGGTATAGTGGATGCTGGCCCTGAAGTCAGGAAGACTCATCTTGGTGAATTCAAATCTGGCTTCAGCAAATCACATCGCCCTGTTTATCTCAGTTTCCTCATCTGTAAAATGAGCTGGAGAAGGAAATGGCCAACCACTCTAGTACCTTTGCCAACATGGGGCCACAAAGAGTCGTGCATGACTGAAAAATGACTAAACAGCAGAGTGAGGGGACTTGCCCAAAGTCACAAAAGTAATCAGTCGGCTTTGATCCCTGCACTTGAACGAGGAACAGTGGCATCAGCACACCTGTCCCGAATATCTTCTGCTTTGGTTTCAGAGGAAACAGGCCACAATGGCCTGGGAAGGAGGCCACTTTTTGTGTTTCAGCATATTCTTGCCGTCTACTCTGTCCCCCTTTGCTTCCCAGATTGGGTCTATAAAGTTGGCCTTGGGGTGGGGGGAGGGAGGGACTGCTTCCCTTGCTCAAGCAGCCACAGGGGAGTGAACACCATGACAATATGCACAGTCCCCCTGAGAAAGAAAACCATAAAACCAAGTTGACAGGAATAAAATAAACGAAATAATTTGGGAGAAATTCTTTGTTCCTGGATAGTTGGATTCAAGTAATTATATAATTATAAGTAATGCCTCCTGAATAAATTTGTAGATCTAATGCAATGCTAATTTTAAAAAATACCTATAGGTTTTTTCTTAGAGGTTGATAAAATCACAACAAAACTTATGTGGAAAAATAAACAAGTCATAAATATCAAGGATTAATTGGGGGAAAGGAGGCTAGAAGTGGGGGAAGTAAATTAAGGTAGGAGGAATTCTTCTCCAAGACTTTGAAACATGTTATAAAATAGTCTTCATTAGGGGCAGCTAGGTGGCGCAGTGAATAGAGCACCACCCTGGAATCAGGAGGAGCTGAGTTCAAATGGGAACTCAGACACTTGACACATTTACTAGCTGTAATACCTTGGGCAAGTTACTTAACCCCAGTTGCCTTGCCTTCCCTCCTTCCTCCCCAATAGTCCTCATTAAAATGATCCATCCCTGAGCAAAAAAAATAGAAAAAAATAAGACAGTGAACCAGATTAAGTATCCCAAAAATAAAATTTAAAACATGCAAAAGATTTAAGTGATAGACCCAATTAGCAATAAAAACTGGGCAGAATATTTTTTTCATATGAATAGAGAATAAGACCTGGAGTCAGGAAGACTCATTTTCATGAGTTCAAATCCAGCCTTATTTACTTACTAGCTGTGTGACCCTGAGTAAGTCACTTAATCCTGTTTGCCTCAGTTTCCTCATCTATAAAATGAGCTGGAGAAGGAAATGGCAAATTACTCCAGTATCTTTGTCAAGAAAATCCCAAATGGGGTCATGAAGAGTCAGACACGACTGAAAAATGACTGAACAACCATGGGTGGGAAAACCAGCTAGCATTATGGTAAAAAAAAAAAAAATAGATCCTTCATATACCACAACAATGTCAGATGCTGAGTATGCCCAACTTGAAAAGCATATAGTTATTTGTTGGGGCAAAGAGGACCCAAAGATCCCTTGTTTAGCCTCCCATGCAGGTATAAGAGAACACAGAGCTGTCATTCCAATGCTGGAAATTGGTGGAGTCCCTATGATGGAAGTCGATGGTAGAAAGAAAGCAATGTTTGTGGACTTGAAGGATGGGGACTGTGTGGAAAAAAGAGACTATCAGTGAGCAAACAACAAGAAAACATGGGCGTGGGGTGTGAGTCAATGGATACTGTGAATGAGCTGGGATGTTGTTTCACTGTGGGTCCCTGGACAATCTGAGGGGTCACTTCAGGTCTTTGGGTACAGATCCTTAGGAGGTTTGGACTGTCACCGCAGGTGAACCTCCATGGGACTAACTGAGAAGTAAAGCAGACACTCCTAACCTTTATTCAGCAAGTGAAAATGAGTGTGCTCTGAGTCCAGTCTTCATAGAATGATTCAGCATTTTGGGGGACAATGATTACAAAGCTCTGATGATAGAGATAATCTGATTGGCACAGTTCTGAACCCCTGGTGGTTTCTTCATGAGAAAGAACGCATCTAAAGTAATGCAAGCAGACCCAGAGCCAAAAGAGTGTGTATGTGTCCATAGCAAATCAATTCCAGCTGGATCCCAGAGTTAAACATTAAAAAAATGACTTTTAAAAGTTAGACAAAAAGGGAATAATGTATCTATCTCCATTGTAGAGGATGAGTAGGCATCTAGCTATTAAACCAACATTTCAATCTAATGTCATGAAAGTGGGAACATTTTCCATGACTTAGAGAGTTGTCATGGCAGCCAAGTCTCCTAAGCAATTAAATGATAAACATATATTAAGCATCTACTATGTGCCAGGTTCTAGGGATACAAAAAAGGCAAAAGACAGTCCCTGTCCTCAGGGAAGTTACACTCTAATTGCGATATAACAAGCAAACAAATATGCACAAATAAGCTATATACAGGATAAAGAGGGAAGAAGCAAGAGGGAAGGTGCTAGAATTAAGAAGTGTTGGGGAAGTCTTCCTGTAAAAGGTGAGACTTGAGTTGGGACTTAAAGGAAGTCAGTAGGCAGAACTGAGGAGGGAGAGCATTCCAGGCATGGGGGACAGAGAGAATGCCAAGAGCTGAGAGATAGAAAGGAGGCCACTGTTACTGGACAGGGAGTGACTGGAGTTCCTTGAGCAGGCGGGTGACATAGTGGGACCCGTGCTTTAGAAAAAATTTCTGGTGGCTGAATGGCCCCTGTGCCCAACCTGATGGTGAGCCTCTCTGAACTAGGCTGGTCCTCAGAGGATGGGCACGTGGTCTATTCTTGAGTCTAAACTCATCTTTCTAGTTTGGTCACACCTACTAGTTTGTATTTCGTTGGCATAGCCTTTGAGCGCAGCTAGGTGACATGGTGGATAGAGTGCTGTGCCTAGAGTCAGGAGGATCTGAGTTTAAATGTGGCCCCAGATACTTACTAGCTGTGTGACCCTGGGCAAATCAGTTAGCCCTGTTTGCCTCAGTTTCCTCATCTGTAAAATATAGTATAGTATCTTTGCCAAGAAAACCCCCAAAAGGGGTCATGAAGAGTCAGGTCATTACTGAGAAACAGCTAAATAACAAGAGGTCTTTGAAAATCCAGAATTGTTTCCATGCCGTGATGAGAACTTTGGGAGAGATAAAGAAAAATTAAGGAATTTGCTGGAGATACTGTAAGTAGATTTTAATGCCCAAAGTTGAAATTTGCTGCACAAAAAAAACAACATGATAGTGGTAAAAATTAGATTAAGAAATTGGGACAAAATGTTGTAGAAAATATAACCAAAAGATACAAATATTCATGGACAGTACCCAATCTATATTGGACAAGTGGTCAAGAGGTACAAGTGATTTACAAAAGAAGCTAGATAATGTAAAATAATATATTATATAGTTTAATGTGATATGATATACACAGCATATATAATACTCATAATTACTTGCACAAATTTTATTTTTACTAATAAGCATATGAGGCCTGGACCTATGATGTCATTGATACAGGGAAAGACCAGATGAGGACAATTCCTCTACCAATGCACATTAGTACCTTCTCTGCATCTCATGGTTTTAGAGAAATGCCTTAGGAGGCTGGGCAAATTGTCCAATTACCACATCTTGTGCTTGTTTCCCATTGACCACACAGGCTCACTCAGAAGTTGGCTTAGAACCAGGTCTTACTGGCACCAAAGACAACTCTCTATCCACTAAGCCACACTACCTCTCTCTGAGTTCATTCATAAGCACAGAATAGCTAATTAAACCAGCTCTCAAGTACAACATTCTTGCCCATCAAATTGGAAGAACTAAGAGTGACAAAAATTAGTGCTGATGGCGATGGAGAAACGGCTACACACACATTGTTTCTAGAATTACAAATCAGTAGAATCTATTTGAAGGGGACGCAACAAGAGTCACAAAAACAAGCATACATTTTAAACTCAGTAGTCTCATTATGGGAAATAGAACCTAAGAATATTATCTTAATGAAAAGAAATATAGGTAGCACAGTGAATAGATTTAGAATCAGGAAGACCTGAGTTCAAATCCAGCCTCAGACACTTTCTAGTTGTGTGACCCTGGGCAAGTCACTTAAACTCTGTCTGTCTCAGTTTCTTTATCTGTAAAATGGGGTAATAATAGTACCTGCCTCCCAGGGTTGTGGTGAGGATCAAATGGTATAATACTTGTAAAGCACCTTGTAAATCTTAAAGCATCATATAAATGTTAGCTATTATTAGGTTTATTATTCTATTTACATAGCAACTTTACTTGTGATTTCAAAAAGCTAGAAATAACCTAAATATCTAACAGTAGGTGAAAGGCTGAATACACTATACTATATTAAAGTAGTAGAACATCACAATGGCATTATGATGGTCAATGTGATGAATATGAAGGAATTCAGAAAGAGGTGAAACAAAGAAAAAATGCAAGATAATGATGGACAGTGAGGTCCCAGTTATTGCGAATAATTATATTCCTCTGAAGTGGCCACATGTATTCAAATTTTCCCTATTCAAAGTTACAGTTATGTAAAGTAGGGTAATTGGTTCCAACCCAATGGAAATCTATAGCTCAAATTTGAATACTGTGACCAGTGAGGGGGAAATTTCTTGCACTAATTGGGACTTAGCTGTATACTGACCATGACTATACAATATCAAAGAAAAATACTTTTATAAATACAGAGATGAAAGAACAGAAAATCTGAGGAAACACCGAGGGAGGGACTGATATGCTATACTAAATGCATTGTATATATAAATAGTTATAAGTGTGTGTTTATTTGGTTTTGTTGCTGTTGATAGAATAAGACCCTGCCAGAATAACCACATTTCCTTTTTTGGCAGTGTTATTGAACTGCTGGTAAATCAGGAGAATGTTACAGACTTGGATTTCAACTAGGCACTGGCAAAGTCCTGGAAAAGAGAAATCTGTGAACTAGCCAGTTCAGTAGATTTGGAGCTGGTTGAATGACTAGACCCAAAGCATCGCGATTAATGGATTGATGTCAACCTGGGAGGTAATCTCTAAGCTTGTCAGCATTTCTGTTGATGACTTGGATACAGCCATAGATGACTGCTTATAGAATTTGCAAATGCTTTGAAACTAGGAAGGAAAATTAACATTCTGGCTACACACTTGAATCTATAAAGATCTTAGCAGTCTAGAATAGGAATTCTTAGCCTGGGGACCATAAAAAATATTTTTAGAGAAATATTTTGATGACTATCAACATAGTTGGTTTTCTTTCCAATCTTAGGTTTTTTTTTTTTTAATTTTTAAAGAAAAATTTGAGGATTGTATTTCAACATAGTTGATTTTCTTTCCGATCCTATGTATTTTTTTAATTTTTAAAGAAATATTTTGATGACTGTATTTCAACATAGTTTGGTTTTCTTTCCATTCCTATGTTTTTTTATTATTAAAGAAATATTTTGATGACTGTATTTCAATATAGTTGGTTTTCTTTCGAATCCTATGTGTATTATTTTATGCATTTAAAAACATTATTCTGAGAAGGGGTGCCCATTGGCTTCCCAGGCTGTCAGAGGTCCATGAAACAAAAAAGGTTAAGAACCTTTAGACTAAAAATATGAGCTGAATTTCTTGAGATGAAATATAATCCCTATGAGTGTAAAGTCCTTCATTTGGGTACAAAATAAAGCATAAGGTGTTGGGGTATATCTAGACTGCAGCTTGTGTGACAAAAGCCTGGCCGGGGGTGGGGCAGGGGGGAGGTTGGATGACCTACCAGTTCAATGAGAGTGACCAATTTGATATAGCAGCCAAAAAAACCCAATGCTCTCTTTAGGCTATCTGACCAGGAGAGAGGGAAAAGTCCCCATAACCAATGGGCTTGGGAACTGGCATTACAGCTAGAGAACCAGGAATGAGGAGGAACTAGTTGACTTCTAAGACTGTCAATTTCACTTTTACACAGTTCTCATTACTAGGAAGTCTCCCATGCATCAAACTTATGTTTATTTCTCTGCAGTGTCCACATATTTCTCCTAATAATAAATATTAAACAGAGACCATGTATCTAGAAGGAGGGAGATCCTAGTCCCTCTGTCCTCTGCCCTAGTAAAAGCTTGTCAGGGTTACTGGATTGGTGGGGGGGTCATATTTAGAGAAGGACATGGTCCAAAAGATGTCTAAGATGTGACAGTGACTTAAAGTCAGACACATGAAAATAAGTGAAAGAACTTGAGAGTAGGGGCAGCTATGTGGCACAGTGCGGGTTCTGGAGTCTGGAGGACCCGGGATCGGTTCCGGCCTCAGATACTTAACACCCACGCAAAAAAACTGGCCATGTAACCTTGGGCAAGTTTCTTAACCCCAATTGCTTTAAAAAAAAAAAAAAGAACCTGAGAGTGTTTAATCAGGAGAGGAATTCTGAGACACTTGGTTGTTTTCAAACCCGTTTGAAGGGGTGTCTTGTAGAAGGATTAGACGTCTTCTGCCTGGTCCCAGAGAGCAGAACTAGGAACAATGGGAGGAAGTTATAAAGAAGTAGATTTAACCTTGATTTAACAGAAAACTTCCTAAGATCTACAGAGGTCTGAAAATGCAATGGGCTGCACTGGGGGGTAGTTAGTTTCCTGTCACTAGAGTGGAGGTAAGAATGTTGTACAGAACATTCCTGTTATTGGTGGAGATGGATGCTCTGCCCTGTGTGAGGGTCAAGGCAGAGTTGTCAAGAGTGGGAGAGGAGAGAGTCCTGTACAAGTGGATATGGGGATGGGTGCTCCAGCTCAGGGACCAGGGGCAAGGAAGAACTGGCTACCTTCGGAAGTTGTCCTTAGGAGACAGGCCCAATTGTTAGGAAGTTTTCTGCATATCAAACTTAAATTTGTTTCTCTGTGGTTTCCACATATGAGTGGAACAAGTCTAATCCCTTTTCCATGAGATACATTAACACCATCAAGACAGTGGGTGGACGCCTTGAGTCTTCTCTAGGTTAAACGCTCTCAATTCCTTCAGCCTATACTCATATGACAAGTCCTTAGTGTCCTTCACCATCCTGGTTCCCACCCCCTTTGTAATGGAAATGCAAATTTAAAGATCTTCCCTGCCCCTAGGCTAAAGTGCACCTGGAGCCTGGGGTGGGAGGCTTGTTTTTCAGTAGATACTTCTTGATTGGCCAGTGGGTCCAGAAGGTTGTTACATTCTCTGAGCCAGGAGAAGGCTATATAAGCCCTGATGTGTAGCTTTGTTTTGGGGGCTCATTTTGAGAAGTGTTCTGTGATTTGATATGGATTCTGGGAAGCCATTGTCTGGAGCCCCCCCCCTCCCCCCCCTTTGAAAAACCCAGATGTTGATTGGGTATGGATGTAATGGCTGGATAGTTTGGAAAGCTGTCTACTTGATCTGTTTCTGTCTTGATAATTCTGCCTGTATACTTTGAAGTTCGGGGTGCTGACCTTTTTCCCCTGAACAAGGTAAACGATATATGTCTGACTGATTAAAGTAAGCTTGTTAACCCATTTTGAGTTGCTTTCCTTTATCAAAGCAGATCCAAGAACCTGTGGTGGCAGCAAACCCCAAGGACGTGCTTGGGGTGCTTGCTGCTACACCCTTCTAGATGCTCTCCACCTTCTCAATATTCCTCCTAAAACATGTTGCCTAGAACTGAACATAATTATCCAGAAATGGACTGAATAGAGCAGCATAGAGTGAACATGATAAACTTCTTTCCTCTGGAAAGTCAGTCAAAAAACAGTTAATGAAGTGCTTACTGTGTGCCCGGAACTGTACTAAGTTCTAGAGATAGTTCCTGCCCTCAAGGAGGTCACAATCTAATGGAAAAAGCAAGAAGGAAACAAAAATAAACAAACAAGCTATATATAGGATAAATAGGAAATAATTAAGAGAGGAAAGGCTCTAGAATTCAGAGGGATTGAGAAAGGGCTCTTGTCTAAGATGAGATTTTAGTTGGGACTTTTAAGGGCAGGAAGCCCAGGAGTAGTCAGAAGGGAGGAAGGAGAGAACATTCTAGGCAATCTGCACTGAGGGAGGATAATTCAGCTGAGCAGTGCTCCCCTGCTAGGATTGTCCACTATTGTCCACCCACCATCTAAGCAGACCTAGAGTTTCTCATGGCTGTTTTGTGGTCAGAAAAACCGGGAAATGATATCAGCAGCTTGGGCCTTAATCCTCTGAGCCAATCCATTCTTGCAGATGGGTTCAACGCCTTTTATGGAAAAACTAACCCAACTTGCATGGGGGCAGGGGGAAGGACACTGCTCCTGTCACACTTGGCATACAGCTTAGTTTGGTCCTCTCCAATCTAGAGATCATTGTCTTTGATAGAGAAAACAGAAGATGAGTTGAAGATCCCTGTCTTCTCTCTATTGTCCATTGCCATCATTCTATCCACCTTGAGAAGCTATCCCAACCTTTCTTTGAACCCCTCAATAGAGCTAAAGAACCACTCCCCCACCTGACTTTTGTCTTTAGCTTTTCTCACCAGCCTCAGCTAATTCTGATCTTAAGCACTCCTCTCATTTACTCTTTCCACTCCCACCACATACTCTCTGATCCGATGATTTGCTCTTGACCACTTGGATCCTTCCTTCCAATAATGTTGCATCTCTAGATTCCCATTCACTGGTTGTTCCCCATGCCTGGAACGCTCTCCCTCCTCCATCCCCTGGCTTCTTAAAAGTCTTAACTAAAGTCCTACCTTCTGCAAGAAGCCTTTCCCAGTCCTTGTTAGTCTTAGTGCCTTTTGTCTGAGATGATTCCCAATTTATCGTGATTTTAGCTTGTTTATACATAGTTATTTGCATGTTTGCTTTGTTAGATTGTGAGCTTGAGAACAGAGACTGTTCATATGCGACACAGTGGGGAGGAGGAGCTTCCTTTCTTTGTTTCACCAGTGCCTGGTATGTAGTAGGTGTTTAATAAATGCTAGTTGAGTGTCTGACTACAGGGCCATGCCACTTATCTGCCCTTGCTTCCATCTCCACCTTCCATCTCATCTTTTAAAAAAAGTTTTACTAAAAGATTAACATTGAACAACAATACAATTAACTAAAATTGCTTAGAAGTCATTTGCAATTCAATTAGTTAATTTCATTGCCTAAAAATATATAGTCAATCCTCTGCATCCCACCCTGCCAAATCCTCCTCGGGAATCCCTTCCTTGGTTCTTTCATTCCCATTAACCTTTCTCTTATATGATCATAATGTATCCTTTATTCTTCTGGCTCCACTTTTTTCCCCTTTGAATTATTTCCTTGGTTTCTTTGCTAATCTTCTGCCAGTTGGTCTTTATTGGGTTATAACTGGAACAGCTTTACATAATTTAACTATCTCTTTTTCTCTCCTCAAAACATCTATTTATATCTTGAGAATTACATTGCTAAGAGTTGACTTTCCTAGACTTAGTGAACTGATGCTGAGTGAAGTGAGCAGAACCAGGAGAACACTGTACACAGTAACAGCCACAGTGTGTGATGATTGACTTCCATAGACTTAGCCTTTCTTAGCAATTCAAGGACCTAAAACAATTCCAAAGGACTCATGATGGAAAATGCTATCCACATCCAGAGATAGACTCATGGAGTCTGAATGCAGAGTGAAGCAGACTATCTTTGGTTTTGTTTTGTTTTTTTTTCTCATGGTTTCTCCCACTCATATTAATTCTTCTATGCAACATGATTAATGTGAAAATGTGTTCAGTGGGAATGTATATGTAGAGCCTATATCAGATTGCATACTGTAACACCAATGTGATATCCATAATGCCCATGATATTTATGAATAGTTGTAAATCAATATTATTAATTTATAATAATCAATTATAGTTGTAAATCACAAAATGTAACAGGCTCTCCACATGGAAGACAACCAAAGCATTTATTCAAATACCAGAAAACTGAGTCCCCAAACCAGAAAGTCAAAGTCATTTACAGTAACCATGAAGTTGGTACACATAGTCAATGCAGCAAACACCCACATTCCCAAGCCTTCAAAACAAAACAAGCTCCCTCAAGCAAGGATCCTCCTCTCCTCACTCCCTGAAGCAAGGATCCTCCTCTCCTCACTCACGGTGGCTCCTCAGCTTCCACACTGCTGCTCCCAGCAGTTCTCATTCCCAGCAGTTCTGGCTGGTTCGCAGAAGTTCTCAGCAGTGTGGGCAGTTTGGGCTTTTGCTTATATATGGTATTAGCTCCTCCCTGTTCTTCCCCTTCCTGTTACATTAGCAAGTTCATCCCACTGTGGGATTCACAAGTTCTGGATCTTATTGTCACATTGATGAACTTGAAACAAGTTGCTAAGTGCATATTTGCTTGCCAATACAAGGGGCATGGAAGATCTTCAAATCCCATTTATAATTACCATTATATAATTATATATTACCATTATACATGCTATTTTGGGGGCAGGGGAATTTAAAACTTTTGGAAGTGAATGTTGAAAAATAAAAATAAATTAACTAATAAAAAAAAAGAGTTGACTTTCCTTGCAGAATTTCGGTTCATGGGATCATTGACCTGGCCATTTTGGAATGTGGCACACAGAAATCTAAAGTTAGGTGGGACTGTGTCTGGTTTCCCTTTCCTCTATCACAAATTTTGGAAGTGGAGTGGTCTCTTCTCTCTATGGATCTTATCACATCTACCTCAGCAATGAATGCCTCCATACTGGTGAAAATTGCTTAAACATCATCATCATTATCATCAACAATAAAGCACTTATTCCATATTAAGCACTAAGGATACAAATAGAAAAATTATTCATTCCCTGTTAAAAAAATAACTAGGTATTTAGATACTTGTGGTGCTTTACAAATATTATTTCATTTGATCTTCACAATCCACCCTGAGAGGGAGGTGCTGTCATTATTTACATTTTATAGTTGAGGAAATTGTGACATATTAAGAGCAGCATTTTATGTGACTTGTCCAGGGTCACACAGCCAGTTAATTGTCTGAGACTGGATTCTAATTTGTGTCTCCCTAATTACAAATCCAGCACTCTAACCACTATACCATTTCACTGCCTCAGTTCGCCTTATCTGTCAAATGGGGATAATAATAGCATCTTTTGAAAGAGAAAGTAATCATTAAGCAAAGCCCAGAAAATTATTATTTTTTGCTAGGAAGAGAAAGAACTCCAACAGATGCCTGCATAATTTAAATCCCCCATCACTTCTATAGCATCCCTCCATTTTGGGCATACTGTCTCTTCTCCAAACCCCTTATTTTCCTCTTTCTGTCCAGCTGGTCTATAGCCTATTCTGATGACAATGTCATTTTTATTTCTAGTGACATTCACCCAAATGCTCTCCACCATGCTTTCCTACTCTGGGCTTGGATTTATTCCAGGTATACATCTTAATATTCAATGCTCCCTCCCACCTTTTACTTCTTCTGTTCCTTTTGATTTAGGATTACTCTTCCAGAGTCATGGAGTTCATCTCCCCAAGTCTCAATGATAACTATGATGTTAAATTTGCTTCCTTTCATTAAAATTTCTAGTTTATCTGAGTGCAGATTGATGTATATTTTTTTAAATTTTTCTTTTTTTGGCATGTATTTTCTGTTGAAACATAGCTAATATGGAAATAGGTTTTGCATTATTTCACATGTATAATCAACAGTATTGCTTGCTTCCCAAGGGGTAGGAGAGGGGCAGGGGGAGGAAAGAAAAGGATTTGGAACTCAAATTTTTAAAAAAAAATCAGTGCTGATACTATTTTAGTGTAATTGGGAAATATTTAATGAAATAAATCAAAGTATGTATTTTAGTTTAAAATGTTTATATTTTATTTTTCCAATTATATATGTAAAAACAATTTTTAACATTTGTTTTTTAAAATTTTTAGTTATAAATGCCTTCCTTCTTTCCCTCCTCTCCACCACTTGAGAAGACAAGCAATTATACATTTATATATATACATTTTTATTATTGATATAAATATACATTACATATACGTGTATATATATAATATACAAGATTATACATGTGTAGTTGTGTGAAACATATTTCCAGTTTTCTAACCCTTTGGGCATAGCTCCAAATTGCTCTCCAAAATCAGTTCACAACTCCACCAATGGTATATCAGTGTCCTGATTTTCCCTCATCCCTGACAGCATTTGTCATTTTTCTTTTCTGTCATATTAACCAATCTGATAGGTGTGAGGAGGTAGCTCAGAGTTATTTTAATTTGCATTTCTTTAATCAATAGTGATTTAAAGCATTTTTATGTGACTATCGATAGCTTTGATGTTTTCTAAAAACTGCTTGTTCATGTCTTTTGACCATTTACCAATTAGGGAATAATTAATAGTCTCATAGATTTGACTCAGTTCCCTATATATTTGAGAAATGAGGCTTTTCTCAGAGAAACTTGCTTTAACATTTTCCTCCAGTTCCCTGCTTTTCTTCTAATCTTGGCTGCATTGGATTTGTTTGTGCAACCCCTTTTTAATTTAATGTAATCAAAATTATCCATTTTACTTCCTGTAATGCTGTCTCTTGTTTTGTCATAAGTTCTTCCTTTATCCACAGTAAGATAATAAAAATATTTCTCAAAAACTAAAAATGAAAAAATGTCTAGTTTATCTTGCTTGTTCCCCATGTAGGGGACTTGAGGTTTGTGATGGCCAAAATATAGCCCAGAACCAATGAGACTTTTGCTATTAACAAATAAGTAATAATGACAGGAATTTAGGTGGTCGGATAACATTGACCTTATCTTCTTAGCCTAACTTTTGTTGTATACAAAGAAATATATCTGAGTTGTCTGAACTCTAAAGTAGCTATTGTAATAATGATGGCTAACATTTATATGGTGCTTACTATGTAACAGGAACTGTGCTGTGCTTTACAGTTATTATTTCATTTTATCCTCACAAGAACCCTGGGAAGTAGTTGCTATTATTATCCCCACTTTACAGGTGAGGAAACTGAGGCAGACAGCGGTTAAGTGACTTTCCTAGGGTCACACAGCTAGAAAGTATCTAAGGCCAGATTTGAACTCAGGTTTTCCCAACTCTAGGCCCAGTACTTTATCCACTGTGCCACCTAGCTGCCCTAAGAAGGCTTTCATCTTTGATTTAGACAAAAGAGTTGAAAATGAAAGAGTGGGGACACCCCACCTAGTTTTTGTTAGGTAGTTGGGGTGGTTTTAACAAAGAACTGTGCCACTGTCCTTATCAGGGAGAGATTTTAGCCACTATACCCTAACTAACTGAAGGTGAAATGGCTTTGTGGAGACAAATACCTCAGTGTTCGGCAAAACAGCATACTTAACAATGGACAGACCCAGCACAAATGACGCATGCATTGAAGAATGGCCCCAATGGCACCAAACTAAAAGAACAAATGAAAGCAGTGTAATGACATCACTAGAAGACGTCAGGGGTCCTTCAGTGCTGGAGGCACAAATTGCCCTCACTCACACACATTTCCCACATCACGCTCACTCTTCTCGCTGATGTTGTTATATTTGTGAGAAAGTGTGTGTCCCACATTTGGTAGACAAGCCTTCTGTTTCAAAGCTTCTTATTAGGGTTTTCTTTAAATGTCCTTGCTTTAAACTGATTGTGTCCTCTGGCTCACTAGAAAAGGTGAACACACTGGTGGGGGCTTATGATCTACCAACTTGAGAGAATATGGACCCATAGATTATTTTTAACTAGGATTAGCTACCCCAGGGAAACCATGCAAAGGGGCAGTGCTACAGGTGACACACTCATATCTTGTATACTCTCATATAGATATTTGAGGTCAGGCATTTTATTGCTGGGTTGTAGCTCCATATTTAGAGCAATTGGTTGCTTCAAACAAAGTCTTTCTTAAAAACCACAAGTAAGGAGATGAAAATCAGTTGGCAAAGAGGTCCCTTGGGGTCTGGGATCTGGGGAGCAAAAAAGTTCTAAAAATAGCTTTTATATCCTTCTTGCCCAAAAAATCCACCATTAGGACCTATATCAATAAACCTGGGACAAAGTCAACCTAAACTGCCCCAGACTATACCAGGACTTTCTTGCTTGCAATAGACCCAGTTGGTTATTTGTTTTATTTTGTTTGGGGAAAGTATTAGCTCACTTCTCCCTAGCCCCACTGTATCCTGGTTCACAACACAGGGTCCCCTCTAGGATTTTTTCTCCTATGAACTTCTAAATATCTCTGCCTTTAATCCTCTTCCTTCATTGTAGCTACATCCTAGGGTGAAGATAGAAATGGATATAAAGATAGAGATGGAGATAGAAAGAGATAGATAGAGTTATAGATAACCATCATGTATCTATACTACTTATACCACCGTATCTATATATCTATATCTATATATATATATATATATATATATATAGAGAGAGAGAGAGAGAGAGAGAGAGAGAGAGAGAGAGGGGG
>NW_027187400.1:372142-402499 GCF_028583685.1 Petaurus breviceps papuanus
GAGAGAGAGGGAGGGAGGGAGGGAGGGAGAGGGAGGGAGAGAGAGAGAGAGGGAGAGAGACAGAGAGGGGAGGGAGTGAGAGAGAGAGGGGGAGGGAGAGAGAGAGGGAGGAAGAGGGAAAAGGAGAGAGGGAGGGAAGGAAGGGAGGAAGGAGGGAGGGAGGGAGGAAAGGGGTAAGGAAAGAGCAAGGGAAGGAAGGGGAGGGAGGGAGAGGGAGAGAGAGAGAGGGAGGGAGAGAGAGAGGGAGAGAGAGGGAAAGAGGGAGACAGGTAGATGGATGGATAGAGATAAATTCACCATAGACTTTAGCTACAATGCATGTTTATATGCTTATATATATCTGGCACATATATGCTATATATCTGACACATATTATGTGTGTGTGTGTGTGTGGCAGGATTCTTCCTCCCCCTCCTTTTTTAATTTAAAGTACATTTACTTAGATTTGTGAGACACTAAATCATATTTTTATTGGCCATTATTAGATACATTCCATGCCTGGCCTGGAACACGTCCTTCCTCTCTTTCGAGCCACGGTTCAAATAGCCAGACCTTTTCTTTGTTGTTGTTGCTTCCATCTGGATGTCTTTTCTGCCTTTTGTTTGGACATCAGCATCATAGTCTTTTCCTAAAGTCTCTCTGTTCCTTCACCCTATACCTATAAATTTCCGGTGTAAAACAAAATGGACAAAATTAACCGACTCTGTGACCACCTCAGATAATCGTTTTAAAGCACTTCACTCAGTCCCCAAAGCTACCAAACTATGCATCCCTTTTGATCTCTACTAGACCCAAAACCCCAAAGAGGTCAAATACAGAGAAAAAGGACCAACATGATGAAAATATTTGTGGCAGCTCTTTTTGTGGTGGCAGGAAGAGGTATTCATCCACCAGAGAATGGACAGATGAATTACAGCACATGAACAGGATAGAATATTATTGTGCTGTAAGAAATGATGAAGGAGATGCATTAGACAAGCCTGGAAAGACTTGTATAAAATGATGCAGAGTAAAGTGAGAACTGAGAGAATAATTTATAGAAGAACAACCCTGTCAAGTCGAGTCAAGTCAACAAGCATTTATTAAGTGCTTACTGTGTACCAGGAACTATGCTAAGTGCTTAGAATGCAAATACAAGTAGCAAGAAAGATAGCCCCTGCCTTCAAGAAGCTTACGCTTTAATGGGGGGCAGACAACACATAAAAGGAAACTGAGGCAGGGAGAGGGGAGAAGAGGGAGAGGAGGTGACCAAGATAAGGCATAATAGAGAAAGAAGCTTGGGAAGTCAGGAGTGGAGCTGGGGTGGAAGGGAAGGAGTAGTTTTCATGACTGACCAAGTCACTCCACAAAATAAAGTTTCTAGGAGGAATTCACCAATCAGAGGAAGCTGCCTTATGGGCAGAAGAACCTTCCAGGATGAGAAGGCTGCGAGAGGAGGATGGAGAAAGAAGCCTGACTTTGTTTTGACCTTGTAAAATGCTTACGTTGTAAGAAAAAGCAACTTTGAAAGACTTAACATTTCAATAAGCAAGCATGATTCCAGTCACTCAGTAAATGGCCCCCACCTCCTGGCAGAGCGGTGATGGATGGACTCAGGATACAAACATATCTGGACACGGTCAATATGGGAATCGGTTTTGTTTTCGACTGTGCATATTTGTCACAAGAGTTTTGTTTTTCTTTTTCAGTGGAGGGGGATGGGTCGGGAAGTGCAAGGATGAGAAAATAAATGCTTGTTAATGGAAAACAAATGTGTTATTATTTAAAATAAATAAAGTGGCTGTTTGCTTCCCAGATTTTCCCCATCTCCTTTAAGGCCCCCCTGCCTTTGGTCAGCAGCAGCAATGAAACAATGTGTTCTCTCAAGACCAGATTAGATATGGCCTCACGGTCTGATGCATCAAAGTCGTTGACTGCATCAACCGCCAACCTTCCAGCTTGGAGGCTTGGCAGATTTCATAAGCACAGAATATAGACCTTCGTCCAAGTCCTTGATAAACATTTTGACAGTTTTCTCACACTCCCCCCGCTTTTTTAGGCTACTGCCCTATGGTTCAGAACCATAAGATCCCAGGCAAAGATATCTTTACCAGTCTTCCCCATCCGCAACCCATCACATCTATATTCCAGGCTGGAGCCCAAGAATAGAATTCCTCTTCTAAGACACCATTACAAAAAACAACAAATAGATTTTTATTGAAATCATTTGTGGTTATATCACTTAGATTTCCCCTTCCTAGAGATCTATTCCTTATAACAAAGACACTTTTTTGAGAAAAAGAGGAAGGGAGGCAGAATGAGCAAAACCCATATATAATTTTTTTTAAAACTCTGACATTTTACACAACATTCCAAAGCACTGACAGTTCCCACCCCTGCCTCTTGAAAGGAACAGGAAAAGTTGTCAGATACCACCTTTGGAACCCAAATGTGTCTTTCTCTTCTGAGACCCCTCCTTTTACTTTTTTGTGATAATGAAGACACCACCTATTCCCCCTTTGGTGTTTTTGTTGTTGATGTTGAATCACTTTTCAGTCATGTCTGATTCTTCATGGCCCCATTTGGGATTTTCATGGCAAAAATACAAGAATGATTTGCCATTTCCTTCTCCAGCTCATTTTACAGATGAGAAAACCGAGGCAAACAGGGTACAGTGACTTGCCCAGGGTCACACATCTAGTAAGGGTGTCTGAGTCCAGATTTGAACTCCAGCATTCCTCACTCATTTCACAATATTATTCTGAAAAGGGGTTCATAGGCTTCCCCTAACTACCAGAGGGGTCCTTGAAACAAGACAAGATTAAGAGCCCCTGACATAACCCCTTGCCTGAGATTTCCCAATTGCTAGTGATGCTTTCTGTGTGCAGATGCTGGAGCGTTATCATTAGCCTGAGTGGAACCTGCAAGGGGGAGTAGGCTGCTGATTTGCCAAATCTTCTCCACCTTCCCAGACCTCTCCAGTGTCCATTTCAGGTCAGCAGAGAACTCTCGGTCCCAAGGAGTTAGCACCACCACTCACTTCTCTCTTTCTCTTCTTCTGACTGTTGGATCCACATAATTACACTTGGAATATAGCATTTCTACAGGACTCTAAGGTTTGTAAAGTGCTTTACATATGTTAATTTATTTGCCCCTCACAACACCCCTGTGATGTACCAGCATTATCCCCGTTTCACAGATGATTAAACTGAGGCCCGGTGACTTGTTCATATGTAGTAAGGGGCAGAAGAAGAATCTGAACTGAGCCCAGGGCCATAGCACACAGACTCCCATGCCTCCTACTGTCACCTGTGGGTTAGGCTTCCCTTCTGCCTCTTCAGGTTATCTTCTTTCTTGGAAGCACCTCTCCCCTTTCTTTCATGTTCATGAAATAATGTATTCTTCCCAATAACTTGGAGAACGAAGATGCATCCCTACAGCTCCAAGGCCACCCTGTAGGAGGGAAAAGGCTGGTCAGGGTCACCATAGCATGAGGTCAGTCTCTGTCTTCATAGATGCAGAAGTGTGATTATCGGGCCTCTGGGATTTCTCCCCTCTCCTGACCAGCTTCTGTGGCCAACTGCTGAGCCCTCTATGATAGGGTTATTTGGTTAAGGGCTCAGGGGATGGAGATTCCCAAACAAGGCTGGGCCTCCCTTTCATTGAGTTCCCTTGGCACAGCTGCATGCAGTTATAGGACCACGATCTCCAGGGTTCCCAAACTGACGTAGGACCTGACTTGTGGACCCACCTATCTCTGTAAACTCAGTGCCAAAAAAATGAACCTTGCTCAAATGGCCCCTGGGCTTAGGGTCATGGGGCATCAGTGTCTGCCAGGGAACAGGCACGCATGGCTGGATTTTGACTGAAACCAGCTGTTCCTTCTCTGTCCCTGTCTTTGCAAACTCCTCACTGTGTCTGCATCTCATGTCACATTCATAAACCAACCAATTCGGGCTGTTTTAGTTCTCAAAGAGGACAGTGACATCAGGAAATCAATGCCATGACTTAAAATCTAACTTCGGACACTAGCTGTGTGACCTTGAGCAAGTCACTTAACCTCTCTGCCTCAGTCTCTTTAATTGTAAAATGAGGAGGGTAATGAAGCACCTGCTTCACAGGGTCATTGTGAGGATCAAAGAAGATGATATTGTGAAGTGTTTAGCACAGTTTAGCCTGACACTCAGTAGACATTTAATAACTGTTCCCTTCTTTTCCCCCTGATGTCTAAATACATAGTGAGTAGATAGGACAATCACCTTGTCAGCAGAATGGAGGCCGGGAAGACTGCAGAGGGGAGAGGCTTGAGGCAGGGAGTCCAGTTGGAAAGGAGCCTCTTGTGCTGGTCTAGGAGAGAGGTGATAAGAGTTTATACTAAGAAAGTGGCTTGTGCGGGAGAGTCTTTGGGGAAGCCTCGGAAGGTAAGAAAGGAGTGGTGGGTATGTGGGAGCAATGGTGCATATTAGGGTTGTGGTGTGGGGAGGACCCAGTTGCTGGAAGCTGTGGCGTAGGGCTGGTCTTGCAGCAGAGGCGGGGGGGGGTGTGGTTTGTGGGATAACCATTGTCTTCTACTGGGGGACCTGTGGTGTATGTGGGAGCCATTGTGCTCAAGGGTGCTGTAGCTGACGTTGGAACTGTGGTGAGGGACAGCGTGGGACAGTGTTTGTGGGATGATGAGACCTCTGACAGTTGGGGTGGCCATGGTGTCTGTGGCAGCCATGGTACATGGGAGGAGACAATGGGGCACGTGGCTGTGGTTTGGGGTTGTAGAACATTTAGAAGAGCTGTAGGGGGCTGTGTGTGAGCCATGGTGTGTTATGGTGAATGTGTGAGCCATGCTTCACATAAAGATGGGAGGGTGGGAGGTAGGGGCGGGGCAGCTTAGCATCACAGAATCTCAGGGTAGGAAGAAAGCTAGATACCATCCAATTCACCTGACCTGGGACAAGAATCTCTTCTACAACAATAGCCAGTACAACCTCTGTTTAAAGACTTCCCACAGCTCTAATTATCAGGAAGTTTTTCTTTCCATTGAGCAATGTCCACCTATCCCTCAAAGTTCTGCCCTCTGTGGCCAAGTGTAACACATAGGGGCAGCGTGGTATAGTATAGACGAGACGCTAGATCTAGAATCAGGAAGATCTGGGTTCAAATCCTGCCTCAGACACTAACTTACTATGTGACCCTGAGCAAATCACTTAGCCTCTCTATGCCTGTTTGCATATGAAGATATGCAAAAAAAGATTGAACTAGATAGCCATCTAAGGGCCACCCCAGTTCTAAATCGATAATCTTCCATCTGATTTTTCTTCCATGGGATAGTCCTTCATATACTTGGGGAGAGCTGCCTGATCTCCCCTGTCTTCTCTTCTGAAAGCACATCCCCAGTTCCTTCAGGGGACCCTTGCTGGGCTTGATCCTTGTCAAGTCTTTTCATCACCCTGGTTACCCTGTTCTGGATAGATGAGCTCAAATGTGTGTATGGAGCCATTGTGAGTCTGGGAAGCCATGGATTGTACAGGGGAGCCACAGTATCTGCGGAAGCTAGAGTTTGTGGGCAGGTCATACAAAGTGTGCAGTGGTTGTGGTGAAGGTGAAAAGCCAAGGTAAGTGAGGACTGTGGGATGTGCTAGAACCCTATTGTCTGTACTGGGTGGGGAGGGGAGCTGGGCTATATGATCTTAGAGAGTGAAATGCCCAGAAAAGCTTGAGGAGGAACCCTAACTCCAGGGAGAAGTGGGACAACTGGGGGCTTTGGGGTTGGGGGAATGAGAGAAGAAGTACCAGGTGAGAAGCAGCTGCAGCACAGAGATCAGAGATGCTGGAGCTCAGGACTAACAGTGTAACAGCAGACTTCTCGCCCCTGGGACTGGCCAAGGAATCCATTCACCTTGCTCCAAAATGCACCAGCTACAGTCACAAGAGGCTGCGGGTTCCTGCTAGCAACAAGATATCCAGGACTAAGTTCCACCCCCCCCAAGCCCCCTCCCCGATGGAGCTAAGATCTCGAGTCCACCCAAATCCCTAGTCAATCTCCTGTGCCCTCAACCCTAGGACCAGTTCTTCCTTCATTTCTGCCTCCTTCTTTAGCAAGTTAAGTTTTGGGTGGTCCTTTTTTGCCCACCTGAAGGAAAGGGGCAGTGGGGAGTTCCATTTACAAAACTGTACATTTCCTAGGACTCCTGAGTCCAAGCCCATTCTATGTTTGGCCTTAGGAGAACAGTTTACTTATAGTCAATTAGTAGCTATTGTTTTATTATTATGTATTGTTTTCTTATCATGTACTGTTTATTTGCCTATCATTCCTATGTCGAGTAAAAAAAAATTGTAGACAGTATTCAGGCATATACATCTACTTGTGTGGAGAGTCAATCCATTATCCCAAGGTCACATAACTAGTATTCACTGAAATATAGCAACTCAGGAGGAAGGCAGTTTCACCAGTGAGTGGGGGCTCAGAGCTATATAATGAGATAATATATGTAAAGGGACTTGCAAACCTTAAAGTACTATATAAATGTTAACTAATATTTTTTTTTTAAAGCAATCGAGGTTAAGTAACTTGCTCAAGGTTACACAGCCAGTTATTTCTGGGTGTGGTGCTGAGTATCTGAGCCCGGATTTGATCCAGGTCATCCCGACACTGGAGCCGGTGCTCTTACTCGCTGAGCCACCTGGCCGCCCCTAAGCAATTGGGGTTAAGTAACTTGCTCAAGGTTACACGGCCAGGTGTTTCTGCGTGGGTGCTAAGTGTCTGAGCCCAGGATTCGATCTCCAGGTCTTCTCAACACTGGAGCCGGTGCTCTTACTCGCTGTGCTACCTGGCTGCCCCGATGTTAACTAATATTATAATTACTATTAATTGATCAGATCCACAAATCCCTGTGCTCCTTAAAGATGAATCAGGGTCACGCTGAAAAGAGAGAGGGGCAGAACTGACCCTGAAAATCAAAAAGAACAAGACAGAATTTACAATCCCAGGAGGAATTATGCAAATTACTAGGGTGACTGGAGGACTCCCTGTTGAATGGCCTTCAGTATCACCTGGTGATGAAATGAATTGGATTAGATGGCCTCTGAAGGCCCTGGCAGCTCCTTGTTACCTCCATTCTGTGACACCTTTGGGGGGAACCCTGGTTTTATAGGTTCATAGACAGGAGTTAGAAGGGGCTATAGTTTCATTGCAAATGAGGAAACAGGCCAAGGGGTTTAGTGTATGAGCCTGAGATGGGATTTGAACACATCTTGGGAGCTGTGACATTTGTGTGGAACCCAGAGAAACAGGCTGGAGGTCTTCTGATGTCATCAGAATGCAGACCCTGCCCAAGGAGCCCCCTCCTTCCACCTTCTCTGCTTGACGGTCTGAAGAGGAGATTCATTCTCTGAACAGAGAACAGAGCTCTCTGGGAAAAGGAAAATGTCCTATTTCTTGCCCTTCTCTTCCCCTGGCCATTGCAATCAGTCATTCAGCAAGCATTAATTAAGAACCTATAGCATGCCAGACCCTATACTGGGTGCTGGAAATACAAAGACAAAAAATGAAAGCAAATCATGGGAGAAGATCAATGGTCTGTCACCAGGGCCAAGGCTACTCCCCAAACCCAGAGCTCCTTCTTCCCTGTCTTCCCAGCTTGACTGAGCCAGGAAGTGAGGTGGCTATCAGAGTCCTTGGAGAGTCTGGATTGGGCTAGTGGCATTGGGAGGGGACAAGGAGAGAAGGGAGACCCCCCCCATTTCCAGGCTCCTGGGTCTGAGCTGCCATTCTGACCAGGAAAGTTTACCCCACACTCCTTAGGGCTCTGGGTGAAGTCCCTCCCTTCAGGGCCTCCTCCCTGTTGCCGTGAGGGTTGCCCCTCACTCACCCAGGAATCCAGTCCACTCCCCCCCAGGATTCATCCTCCTCAGGCCCCAGATCACTAACCTACAAGCTTGTGTGTGGGATCTCCCTGGAGAGTTCTTCTGGGCATTCTTCCCTATAAGGGATCCTGACTTCTCAATATTGGGGACACCATCAATTTTAGGAAATCAGAAATGACAGAATGTAAGCTCCGGAGAGAGCAAGGGATGTGGCAAAGGGTGGCAGCCTGCCCTGTGACCACCAGCTCCTACTGACAATGCTTTTACAAGTACTTTATTGATACCCACCAGTCTGAGCCTTGCAATGATTTAGGTGCTGCTGTTACGCTCCTTTTACAGGACACCAAGCCTGAGGGGTGCAGAGACTTGCCCACAGCTTGTCAGATGAGATGAAAGCCTGTTACACTGACTCCAAGACCTGCAGCCCTCGATTCTGCTGCCTCATGAGGAACCCAGGCCCAGAAAGGGTCTCTGACCCTTGGTCTTAGGAGATTTCTGTGCCTGCGTCCTTAAGTCTATAATACCCCTGGGCCTAGAGATCAGTCATTGGGAAAGATGGAGGCAGCAGAGAGGAAGGGATCCCCAACCTCCCTCATCTGGACAGTTCCCTGGCCACCCACCCACAGACTACACCAGGACACCTGTGTCTCCCAGTCGTAGTACAGTTTTATTTTTTCACAACAGAGAAATACAAAGAGCATAGGGCTTTTAATTTTTTTCATTAGTTTTTTTTCCCCACATTTTGCTTTTTAAAAAAATTTTCTTTTTAACATAATGCAAACTTTCCCTTCTGAGGTCCCACCTCCTTGGCCCTGCAATGCCAGGTCTCGAGAGTGGACAAAAGAATCAAACATGTGGAACCGTTTTTCTTTCTTAGTAAGGGAACTAGATCTAAATTCGGTGGCCTGGAGGTTCCATAGACAAAAGAAAAGGGGGTGTGTTAACAGGAGTGTCAGAGCGTATTTACAGGGTATTAACATGCTGACAAAAAGTCTACAATACTGAGTATCATACAACATCAAAGAGTCAGAAACAAGGGAAAAGAACCCAGTGAAAAATACGTGGAACCAAAGGGCATGAAACAGCTGGTCAAACAATGACATTGTTAAGGCTTAAAAAGTGTATAAAAATAACACAGTTAATATTCAGAACGGAACTTAAAGATACAGAAGATATAGATGAGTTTTTGTCTAGGTTTTTTTTTCTTTTCCTTTCTGGTGAGGGGGTTGTTGGGGCTTCTCTGGGCTCTGTACATGGATCCTATATACATGGGGAGACACGAATGGCTTTCAGATCAGGGTGGGGGTGCTGGGGCTGGCTGCCAGACCTCTGACCGGCTGCTTTCCTCAGTGCCCCTCCACCCCTGAGGGACCCTGCAGGGATGGAGGTTTGGGGATGGGGTGAAGGGGTTCTCTGGCCTGGGACTTAGCACAGGGTGATAAGTGCCATCGTTATTGGGTTGGGTAAGAGGAGGTGACTTATAATTCTTCTCTCGCTTGCCTTGAGCTGAGGCAGGTACTGAGTGTCGGAGGCCCCAGAGCCACCCCACTCCAAACCCCCAGGCATGCCCAGCCCTTTTTCCCTGCCAGTCCCCAACTGTCTGAGGCCCCTCGCAGCTATCCTATCAAAGCCTCCTTGGTATTGGGGACTCAAGGGGTCCCCAGGCCTGAATTTCGCCAGTGCCTGTGGGGGACCCAGAACCTAGGGAGACAGTCCACTCCACGTTTTGCAATATGGCCATGGGCCACTTGTTGGCGAGTTTTCAGGGGCTTGACCTGGCCTGGTTGCCTATGCCTGTCCTGACCTCACCCCGGCATGGAAGACACACAAACATCCTCTCCAAGGTTAGGGTTCTGTTCCCCAGCCTGGGAGGTCCAGCTCTTTCCCAGTGTGGGGAATGGGCACAGTTCTGGGGAAGGTGGACTCAGTGGGCCTCCTCCATAGAAGGGGAGGATACGCAATTGGGCTCATTTCTGGAAGGCTGGGCAGGAGGTCAGGGAGAGTCCCATGCCCTCATTCCAGGGATCAACCATCCCCACTCCTCCCTTGCTTTGGCCCAGCTTTGTTCTCAGACATCTAGAGTCCACTCTGTCTGTCCTTCCTTCCCCCCAGCCAGGTCTTGGTCCCAGCCCTAGCCCAGAGCAGACAGGAATGTCAGGAGAGGTAGAGGAATATTCTCATCCTAGCCAGCACTGGAGGTAGACCGGGGCACTCTCTACTGTAGTTACAAGGCCCAGGCAGGGCCGGAACCCAGGGAGCACCATTGTCAGACTAAGGAGAGGTGGGGAGGGCCAGGTAGGCAGGCAGGCAGGTGGAATAACTTCCACCAACAGCCCTCACAAAGCCCCACACTAATGGGAGCTCAAGACCTTCCTCCTGCCCCTCCTCTTTAGGAGAGTTACTCTTAGGACAGGGTAGGGAAAGCCTGATTCTGGAAGTCTGAGGCAAAAGGCCCTCTCTTAATCTCCTCTCCCCACCTCTGCTTCTTGTGGAAGACCTGGCCGTCTCTCTGGGTGGGAGCAAAGGGTGCCAGGGACTGGGCCCTACCTGTCCCATCTCCCTCTGGGATGGGGGTAAGGACTGGCCTAGTCTGGCACATAAGGGGAGGGAAGTCTGGGGAGCTGCATTATGGGGCTGATTCTAGCCCCTTCTTCCCTTAGCTCCAGGCTTTTCTCACTAAGCTTACTGCCTGACCCTCCTAAGCCCAGTTCTGGCCCTAAACTCCGGAGTCCAAACCATTCAGAGGCTACAATTCTCCCTTGGGTCCATGAGGTGCCCTGGGTCATTTCCGAGAGGTCTCTGTGTTCCCCTCTCCCTTTCTTCCCCTCTGCCCAGTGCTCCCCTGGGCATGGCCCAGCAGAAGGGGAGAGGCCCCCACTCTGTGGCTCTCCGTGTCCATCTGTCCAATTTTCCTTTTGATTTTTCCATTTTAGCAGCACCAACTTCTTGGCCAATAAATATTTTTTTGTTGTTATTTTTTTAAAAAGGAAGTAGAAAGAAAAGAAAACAAACAAAAAAACCAACCCAATGAAGGGGGGGGGGTGAACTAAAGACAACTCAACAGAGAGAGGTTCAAAGTGCTCTGAAATCGTCTTTGGATGTCACCAAACTGTCCAGAGTCCCCCGGTGGCCGCTGCCGCTGGCCAGGCTCCGGGGCTGGGGAACTCTTCCAAGCCTCGTAGCAGTGAATTGGACTGAACTGAACTGGGACTCCGGGGGGAGTCGGTGGCAGGCGGCCAGAGGCCCCTCGATGCAGTGTGGTTCAGGAGAGCGGCACGGCCCGGAGCGGGGGCTCGGGTGGGGGGTTCTGATTGGTTTGTTTCTGTGCCCCTGCCTGGGGAGGCTGGGGTGGGGGCACACAGAGCGGGGTGGGGCCCTGGGTTCAGATGAGCGAGATCCGCACAGGGATGCCGGGAGACTCCGTCCTTTGGGGTGAATGGTGGGTGACCAGGTGTTCCACCACAGTGTGTTTGGACATGTGCTTCATCAAGTAGGTCTCCTGGAGGAAGAGAGAGGACAGGGTTGGGTGAATGTTCAGGGGCCTCCTTCCCCTCCCTCGGTCCCCAGGCAAATCTGCATCCTGCATGCAATGCGCCGCCCTGTGGCCATCTCTGGGAAGCGCACTTTCCTTCACATCCCAGTACCTTCAAAAACTGGCCTCTGCCCATGGAGACACAGAGCACTGAAACAGCCATTAGGGGACCTAGATCAAGCATGGCAGGGGAGGACTGAGGAGGTCCTCTCTCACTTGGGCTGTGGCCACCAGGGAAAGAATGATGCTGCTGGCGTTTTTGCTTCTCTGGACAAAGCCCCAACTGCCCTGCCCTAGTTACAGCTCCAGGGCACAGGGTAGAAGCTTGGCAGCTACTCACCTCGTGCCCACCCCCAAGATGAGAGCCGTCCCCTTTGCCTGGTATTCACCCAATCCCCGTCAAGAAGAGGATGCCTCCCCCAGCGCAGATGGCTCTCAGACCTGCCCCTACTCACCTTGTGCCCACCCCCAAGATGAGAGCCGCCCCTTTGCCTGGTATTCACCCAATGCCCGTCAAGAAGAGGATGCCTCCCTCAGCGCGGATGGCTCTCAGACCTGCCCCTACTCACCGAGGTGTAGGCACGCCCACACATGCTGCAGCAGTAGGCCTTGGCGTGTTTGATGGCATGGGCGGAGAGGTGGATCTGCAGGGAGGCGGAGTCTGTATATGCCCGGTAACAGTTCGGACACTTGTACGGTTTATCTTTATTGTGCTGTCGCTGGTGAGACTGGGGGAAGAGGAGGGAGCGTCATGAAGGCCCCAAAGAGTTACCTTACCTGCAAGCCCCCAGAGCCTTTTGGACCTATGCTCCAATCCCAGGTGCTAATACCTCCCCTTTGTCCCCCCAACAATGACCTCCAATGCCCTTCTCTACCCTCCCACTCCCCCAGACAGGCTGGCAGGGGCCACTGACCTGGAGGTTGGAGAGCTGGGTAAAAGCCTTTTCACAGCCGGGATGTGGGCACTTGTAGGGTCTGTCTCCAGTGTGAATTCTGCAATGGTCGCCAGGGCATGGAATGAGGTTGGGCACTGGATGGCAGGATGCTCAAGAGCCTGGCCTCCAGGTCCCAGGACCCCGGGGGAGCCAGAAAGGTCGAATTTTCTGGCCCCCAGACCTCCAAGTCACCCCTCTCTTCCTAAAGTCACAGACCCGAGGGGAGATCCCACTGGACATACCTGACCACCAAAGCCCCAAATGAGGGCAGGGTCAGGAGAGTACAAAGCTCCAGAACCTCATGGAAAACAGAGAACAAGCCCATACTCAGCCCCCTGCCATCCTCACCTGCACATTGTTAGCTTCTCACTGCCCCTCTGCCCCTCGCCAACACCCACAGGGACACCCACATCCAGACACATCCACATACACACAGACACAGATCTGGACACACACACAGCCCTGCCCAGACCATCATCTCTCACCAGCAATGACCTCTTGACCAACCTCCCTGCCTCCCATGTCCCCTTTAGAGGCTGCTAAAGCCCACCTGTCATCCCATCACTCCCCTGCCCCAAACTGGCCCTGGCTCCCCATGGCCTACAGGATAAAGTCCAACCTCCTCAGGCTGCATCCAGGCCTTCCCCAAGTAGGCCCAGAGAAGCTCCCTGTCCCCATGGGCCAAACACTCCTCTACATACTCAACTTCTCTTCTCACACCCTCCCTCTGCCTGGAACATCCTCTACCTACCCAAAGCATACCTAGCCTTCAAGGTTAAGCCCAAAGAGCTCCTCTTCCAGGAGACCTCCCCTGACTGCATCCCCCGACACCGATCTCTCCATCTTCATCACTCTCGCCTGCTGTCCCACCAATTCTGCCTCTTTGCTGGCTACTGTCCCTGGCCAGACTCTGAGCTCCAGATGGGCAGCTGCTGTGGCCCCTCCCCTTGGGATGCCCCCCAGAGCCAGGCACCTTGAACTGGACTGAAGGCTAGAGTAAAAACCACCCGGCTGACCAATGGCCTCAGACCCCAGGCTGCTCCATTTTAAAGCAGCGGCTGACAAAGCTTCCATCTCCATCTATCACCCAGTATGTAAGCTGTCCCTCCAGGCTCTGTGCCTCCCATAAACGTGATGAGCACGCCATTTATGTCATTATCCAAGACAGCTGAAGAGTAAAAGGTCAAGGATGGACGCTGGGGGGCCCTCTGAAGCCCCCCCCCAACTCTGGCTGCTGTTGCCACTGTCCTCTCCTTTCCCCAGCCATCTTCTGGCCTGTGGACCTGTGTACTCATGAATGTGGACATTCCCTCCAAAGGTGCAGGGTGCCACTCATCCATGCCTGTTTACTCTGCGTGACTCTCGTTCATGGTTTCCTGCAGTCTGGCCCTGAGCATGCCGGGTAAGGGCTCCCTCTGCTTCTGCTGACAGAGGATGGATGGAGGCTGACGTGGAAAGCAATGGGGTCAGGAGCTAGCCTCTGGACATGGTGCGCTTTCCTACCTGGTACCACTGATAATCTGATGGGCACTCCTATGCCATTAATGTGGTCACCAACCGCACAGTGAACACCACTGACCCCACGGCCAGCTTCTCTGGGTGGTAGTCCCCACCACCCAAGCTAACTCTGGAGCCTTAATTCATATGGCTCCTCTGATTCTAAATTTCTCTAAATTTCTCAGTGACTTCCCAACAAATGTCTGGGCTGCCCCTCCAACCAGGAGAGTGCCCACCGGCTGGCCGTGGGATCTGAACCTGATTCTCTCAGCTCCAGGATAAGCATTTTACAAAGGAGAGAATTCAAAGCAGTAGAGCGCCTGGCACCTGTCTTCTGTCTCCTTCCAACACACAGGGCCCCTACTAGATTCTTGTGGGTCAGTCTGCGAAGACTTTATGTCTGTCTGACATGATACGATGGTTGGTTCTACCTTAGCCCAGTGGACCCTTCCTTCCCGGGAGTTTTTTAGTCTAAAATCCCAGAATCTCCGAGCTGGAAGGAGACCTGGGGCTTCAGAGGGCCCCTCATGCAGCCCCTCCCTGACTACTCCTGCCAGCAACATCCCTGGTGGCAGCTGGCCTCTGCCTGAGAAGCTGCAGTGAAGGGGAACTCACCATCTCCTGAATCAGACCCTCACCCCTCCACGTGCTCATCCATCCAGTGATGCTGGTGTCCTAAGCATTCCATGAACAGTCACTGCGCCCCTCAGCTCCAGGACACTTCCTCTGCTGTCCCCATGCCCGGAGTACTGACCACTGACCACCCCAGCTTTCTTCAAGTCCCAACTAAAATCTCACCTCCGAGCCTCCCCATCCCCTCTTAATTCGAGTACTGTCTCTCTGTGAGCTGTTCCCTCTTTATCCTGCATGTGGCTTGTTCTGTGCATATGTGCTTGCATCTCGTCCCCTCTGCTGGACTGGAAGCTCCTTGAGGGCTGGGACCATCTTTTGCCTCTTTTTCTATCCCCAGCACTTTGCCCAGGGCCTGGCACATAATGGGTGTCTTAAGAAATGCTTACTAACTGACTTCCCCATGTGGCATCCCTGACTAGAGACAACATCAAGGAGTCTTGGGTTCAGATCCCACCTCCGACGTGGGTCGTGTGACCACAGTCTAAATAAACTCACTGCCTCGGAGCCTTCCCAGTCTTTGAAGTGCTCTCTCTACGAGCTTTTGGGATGCCTCCTGAGACCCCTTCCTATTCAGAAAGTCACTGATTCTCTGAAATGACAACCCTAAACATGTAATCATTGGTCATAGGATTGCTGATCTAGGACTAGAAGAAACCTCAGGGGTCATGTAAGCCAGCCCTGCAACCCAACTGTCAGTTTACATCTAAGAAAACCAAGATCTTGAGAGCAATGACTTGCCCAAGGAAACACGTTCAAATTCAGGATTTGAATACTGGGCCCCCAACTCTGAATCCAATGAATACTCCAACTCCGAATGTCCATTACCTGCCCCCCACTGCTGCTGGAGGCTTAGCCCTGTCGCTACCCTGACCACCTTCCTCGTCTCATGCTAGTGTGTGAGCAGCCTTCCTAAAACATTGCCCACAGGGCTCCAGACGCGGCCTGAGAAGAGCAGAGGACGGCAGAATCATCACCTCCTACCTTCCAGACGCTGTACCTCTCCTGATGCCCCTGAAAACCACCCCAGCTCCTCCTGGTGCCAGTCACAAAGGTGGTTCACAGTCTCTTAAAACCTGTGCCCCATCCCCCAGGCCTTGTTTGAATGAATCCTCATTAGGGAGGCAGCTAAATGATGAGTGGAGAATGTGCTAGACTTGGCTGCCCAGAAGACCCGAGTTAAAATCCTGCTGCACATGCCTAGGAGCTGTGTGACTGCAGGCAAGTCATTTCCCTCTTTCAAACTCAGTTTCCTCCTCTGTAAAATGGGGATGATAACAGCACCTTCCTCCCAGGGTGGTTGTGATGATCAAATGAGATCATATTCCTAAAGTGTGTTACAGATTTAAAGTACCCTGCAGAAGCTGCTATGACTGTCATTCTATCCGTGCCATTGATTTTATGATCCCAAGGATACAACTTGACATTTACTCTTACTAAATTTTATCTTCTCAGACATGGCTCAAAATTCCGGCCTATTCAGAACACAGTGTTAGCTGCTCCTCTCAGCTTTACATCATGTACCAATATGATGTACCCACCACCTCTGCTTTCCTCTAAATCACTGAAAAAAAAACCTGCTGAACGGCATGGAGACAGACATGTTTTGGGCACCTTCCTGGAGAAAGGAGTTATTTTTAAGGGTCTGTAAGTTTAGAGCAACAGTTCCTACCTTTTTATACCTCAAATGCCCTCTCAGACCTCTGTCTGAAAGTACTTGTCATTCAAAGGGCAGATTTTGTGGGCTTTTTGTAAGTTTGTGGATTCGAGGACTCCCTGCCAAGCCCCTGAGGGAAAGAAGCCAAGGTTCCCAGAATGAGAACTGTGGTCCAGAGGACTTATTCTTTCTCCATTTTAAAAATTAACACTTATAGTGGCAAAGAATTGGAAATCAGGGGGATGCCCATCAATTGGGGAATGGCTAAACAAGTTGTGATATATGAATGTAATGGAATACTATTGAGCTGTAAGAAATGAGAAGCAGACGGACTTCATAATAACCTGGAGAGACTTATATAAACTAATCTGAGTGAGGACAGCAGAACCGGGAGAATTTTGTACACAATTATAGACATAACATGTGTGTGATGACCAACTTTGATACACTGGGCTCCTCTCAGCAATGCAAGATTTTAAGACATCTCCAAAAGACTCATGATGGAAAGAGATGTCCACATCCAGAGAAAGCACTAGAGTCTGAATGTAGACTGAAGCAAACTATTTGCTCTCTCTTTTCCTTGTTTTGTTTCCTGTTTCCCATTGTTCACTCCATTGGTTATAATCCTTTACAACCTGACTAATGTTTAATGTGAAGGTATCTGTAGATCCTATATTCAATTGCATGCCGCCATGGGGGGGTGGGGAGGAGGAGGAGGGGGAGAAAGTTTGAAGCTCAAGGGATTGTGCAACTGAATGTTGTAAACTAAAATAAATAAATTAAAAAAATAATAACACCTATACCCCCAGGGAGGAACTGTGGTGGAAAAAAAGATCCATAGACTGAGAACCTGAGTTTAAATCCTGGCTGTCTCACGTACCCCCTGTGTAATGCCAAGTAACAGAGAATGCCTGAGTATGTCTGCCTCCTGTGAAGGGGCTGGTACAGATGGCCCAGGGTCCCTGAGAGCCCCAGATCTATAAGCCTGTCACCCCTTTCCCAGTCTCCACAAATCCTCTAGATAGAGAGCATAGGCCCTGGCAGTGTATGTACCTCAGTCATAACAAGGGAGTCCTCTGGTTCGAATAATTTAACTTAATTAAGACATCTGTGTTGCAAAGGAAGGGGAAGTCTGGTCTGAGGGGCAGGAGACCTAGGGACTAATCCTGGGGAACTTGCACAAATCCCTTCCCCCCTCTGGGCCTCAGTTTCTCCATCTGCTTATTGAAAAGGCTGGACTAGATGAAGGTCCACAGCCAGGCCTCTTAGAGCTCAGGTAGAGTATAAGCATGAGCTTAGCAGCATGAGCAGGTGAGGGGAGTGAAGGAAGCAAGTCTCACTGCCCTGCCCTGGGCTAGGGCACCAGATACAACTGGGTACTATATCTCATGAGGAAAAGAAAGGCAACTGAGTGGTGCAGTCTGAAATCCAGAAGACCTGAGTTCAAATCTGACCTCTGATAGGTACTAGCAGTATGACCCTGGGCAAGTCATTTAACCTCTGCCTGCCTCAGTTTCCTGATCTGTAAAATGGAGATAACAAGATCATCTACCTCCCAGGGTTGTTCAAATAAGGTAACATTTGTGAAGCACTTAGCTCAGTGCTAGGCACACAGAAGATACACTATAAATGCTACTATTTTTATTATTGTTAGAGCACTGGGAGCTGACGGGTAGAATCTCGATCCCCCCCGCTCCCCTGGAAGGGTCGTACTCCCTGGCCAGCAGGCCTCACTGAGCCCTGGCCTGGCTTCTGGGATGCCAGGCTCCATGGGGATGGTGGCTGGGAGGCCAGAGGCTCCAGGCTTGGCTCCTGGCTGCCTAGGCTGGCTCCAAGGTCTGTGGGTCCTGGGCAGAGGAAGAGGAGGCAGGATCCCACTATGTGTGTGAGGCTATCCCAACCTAACAGAGCAGCAGAAAAAGCACTGGGTGTGGAGACAGGAGAAGTCTGAACTCTCATTGATAGAAAATACTCCCAAGAGAGCAGGCAAACTCCCTCTGCCAATGTATGTCAACACCTCTGCAACTAGCAGTCTTGGAGGGCTGCCTCCAGTGGGGAGCTGCCATGCTGCCTCAATGTTCTCAGGTCTAGAATGGGGCTAAAGACAGCAAGGTCATTGCCTCAAAGGGCAGGTGTGAGGGTCCTATAGAAATGTCATTAGGATGGGAACTGAGAAGAGGGGGCAGGGAAGAAGTCACAACCAGCTCTGGGGAATCCCCCTTTCACCACCAGCAGCCCCTGCCCTCTTGCTCCTGGTCCTGGGGCAGATGGTGAAGCCCTAGGGAGCAGTCAGTCCATCCTTCCCTCTGCAGTTAGCCCCCCTTTAGCCCTTCTCACCCTCACAGGCTCTGGGGCCTTCTCCGGGACCCCACCAACCCTCTAACAGGGACCAAATGTCAGCTACTCAGCCTTAAAGATGAGGAGGTGTCCCAAAGAGCCTCTAGGAGAGACCTGTGGTCCAAGGGGCCAGAAAGCTGCCATGACCCTGTGCCTCCTCTCTAGCCACACGCCTGGCCTCTCTCCAGGCCCTCTTTGTTTTTCTGTTGTTCCCTTGTTTACCTCGGTCTTTACCTCTCTGTCTCTTAGTCCCTCTCCATCTCCTTCTGTCTGTCTGTCTCGAAAAGTGACAAGTACAAGCCCCTCAGCAGGGCACATAGAACACACCTGTCAAACTCCTTTGATCTAGGCCCTGTGATTCCAGGAGTGAGCCTGTGCCCTGGTCCATCCCCTGTGGGGTGTGACAAATTTCATTTTTTCAGCCTGTTCGCCTCAGGCTTGGCTGGTGGTCCTCTACTGGCTCTGTGACACCCCCTAAGGAATGGCTACCAGTCTGGCCCAAGGGATGGAGGGCTAAGAACTTGGGATGAGGTGGGCATATTCCTCACCCTTTGGAGACAGATGGACTTGAATCCCATGGAGCGCTTACTGGGGTCAGAGAAGCAGGAACTTTAGAGCTGGAAGGGACCCTAAGTCCAAGCCCCCTCATTTTTACTGGGGCACAAGTGTCTCGTCCAGAGTCACCAGACACTAAAGGGATGGACCACAGGGCTGGACGTTGAGGCCGATCCCGATCTCCCTCCACCCCGAGCCCAGCTGAGCACCAAGTACCACCACTCAGCTGGCCCCCAGCCTCCACAGACCCCTCTGTCATCTTCAAAGGAAGGTTCCCTCCTTGCCTGCTGCCTCTCACCTGGTGTGCTGCTGGAGGTGGGAGAGCTGGCGGAAGGATTTCTCACAGTAGGAGCAGTGATAGGGCTTGACACCCAGGTGGATGCGCAGGTGTTGGGCCAGGTAGGAGGCGTTGGCAAAGGATTTGGAGCAGTGCGGGCACTTGTGCGGCTTGGCCTCTGTGTGCGACTTGGAGTGGATCTGCATCTCGGACTTGGTGAAGAAGGTCAAGGGGCAGACCTTACACCTAAGGGGCACAGAAGCAGCCTTATGCCTGGGGGGCACCCACAGCCCTCCTGCTCACACCTTTCACCCCACCATGTGCTCTGGGACCCCATGCCCTGGCTGCCCCCACGCCTGGTGCCTGGCATGCTCACTCTCATCTCTGTACCCTGGCTCCCTTCAAGTCCCAGCTAGAACCGCCCCCCCCCCAGAAGCCTCTCCTCGTCGCCCTTAGTGCTGGGGCTTTATCTCCTACACATGGTTTGTTTATACAGCGCCTTACACATTGTCTCCCTAATGAGAGAGACCTCCGTGAGAACAGGGACTGAGTTTTGCCTTTCTCTGCATCTCCAGTGCTTAACATAGTGCCTGGTACAGGAACATCTCCAGGTATCTGATACAAATCTGGCCACTGGACCCAGGAGAGAGTGAGGCTGGTGACTGAGCAGCCCTCCCTCACTTAAACCCAATTCACTTGCACGTCATGCATGTCATGCACGCCATGAAAGGTTCCTGATGTCATGGTCCGCTTTGAGAAAGAAGGATAAACCACAACAGTGCCTGGCATATCGTTGGTGCTTAAGAAATGCTTACTGACTGCCTGAGTGAAGACAGGCTCACATCTGGGGGGAAAGGCGGGATGAGATGTCACCTGCCAGCTCTAGGGATAGGGACTGCACACTTGAGAATACTCAGGGAGAAGATGGGCTGCGGGCCACTGGAGTTTTCCAAGCCAAGGCTGGGTTGGGTTAGATGCCCTCTGAGGTTCTGAGAGTTCATGATTTTACGGCAGGCATGAGGGCACAAAGGCCGCCGATAAAAGGACTTTGCCCTCACACCTGAGAAGGCCACTGGCCTCCTACTCAGGGAAGGTGAGCTTCACTTAAGCAGGAGGGGTGGGCAGGGCTGGGTGAGCAGGCTCCACAGGGGGGTGGGCAGAAGGGATGCCAGGTAACTCCTCCTCTAGTGTCTCTTTTCAACTCTCCGTCTGGCCAGGGCAGAGTTGGGGGAGACCAGGCTTCCCTCCACCTGGACCTCAGACCTCTTACACTTCCCCCTCTGCCCTGAAGCCTGGACCTCTCCCAAGGGGACCACACCCCTCCTAAACCGTTGCTTCTGAGTAGGGAGGGCAGGGTGCTCATTCTACACACCTGCTCCCAGAGCAGATGGGACCTCAGAGGCCAGCTAGCCCAACCCTCTCATTTTACAGATGAGGAAAATGATACCCAAAGGTTAAGTGATTTACCTAAGGTCACACAGCTGGTGTCTGAGGGAGGATTTGAACTCAGGTCCCCAGACTCCAGAACTGGTATTCTTTCCACTTCTTAATGTGGGCATTTCCCAGTGGCCTTCTTCCTTCTCGACACTCACTCCCTTTGCAGACTCATTCCCTCCCACTTCTATGCAGAAAACTCCCCAATTTTTATCTCCAGCCCTGACCTCTCTCTTAATTTATAGTTCTCTAAGTCATAAGGTTCCCCCCGACACTTAGTCCCTGTGTGACCTTGAGTGAGTCACTGGCTAGTCCAGGTCTAGTTTTTCTTGTCTTTCTGAGAGATAAGAGCTTGGCCTCGGTGGCTTATGAGGGTCCCCTCCAGGTCTACATCTAGAATCTCCTGATCCCCCCTGAGTGACCCCTTGGAGCCTCCTCCTGTTGGGGTGCCACCATTCACTCAGACTTCCATGTTCAACCCTGGGGAGAGGGGAAAGGGTCAACAGTTATCTTTATTTCTCCCTTCCCCTCTGGCCTCAGATCCAGTCAGCTCCCAACCAAGTCCATGCCACCTCAACGTTCCCTGGTCTTTCTTCCCTAGTCCCACAGTCACTACCAACCTGGGACAGGCCTTCCTGGCAGTTATCTCTCCCCAAGGATGGGCACTGCCCCCAGAACTATTGAAGAAGCCCCTGAACAGGCCTGCCATCCTTCACACCTTCCTACAACAGGTAACTAGACAGTATAGCAGACACAGGGCTAGTGCTGGAGTCAGCAAGTCCTCCATTCAAATCCTGCCTCAGACACTTGACCGCCCCACCTCAACCTCTATCTGCCTCAGTTTCTTCATCTGTTAAAGAAATATAAGCGCAGCATCTGCCCCCTAGAGCTCCTCCTAGGGGACATCTGTAAAGTATGTATTACCAGAATAATCTCTTTTAATGCATCAATCTGATTAGGTCACTCATCTGCTCAAGAATCTTCAGTGGCTCCTTATTGCCCAGGCAGAGAGGCACAGAGATAAATTTGTAATGAGGGGACCCGAACGCAGATCCTAGCTGCCACTGACAACCTCTGTGGCCTTAGCGAGTCACCTCATCTCTGTTTCCTCGTGTGTGGAAGGGGGGCTGTGTTAGAAGACTCCTGGGGTCCCTTTCAGCCTTGGTCCAGGGAGCCTCAGACCACTGCCTATCTTCCTCAGGGAGGTCTCCAATATCATTCCCCTCCGTGAACCTGGGTTCACTCTGTCTCTCCTCTGCCCCCCAAAGCACACCCTGTATTTTCCCCCTGTGTGCCCTCACTTAGGCTGCTCCCTGTGCCCCACAATACCCACCCCACCCCCTCGCCTCTGTCTGTACTGGGTTCAACTCCAATGGTGCCTCCTCCAGGAAGCCTCTCCTGACCCCTCTATTCCCCCTCTGCAGAGGAGGCTGATATCAATGGGTGATTAAATGCAGATGAATAAGACGTGGGTCTCAGACTTGGAGGGACACTGAGGGATCCCTAGGACCTCACACATGGAAGGGAGGACACAACGGAGGTCCCTCTCACAAATGAGAGGCAGCAAAGATCTGATCTCTGTGAGGAAACAGACCTTACAAGTGGTGATATGGGAGGACGCAGACCTCGCCCTGGGGGGACCGAGGCCTCATGTGTGGGTAGGAGCAGGCTCAGACATCATGGGTGGGGCCACAGGCCAAAGCCTCACACTGTGGGGGGCTGGGGAGAAACTCTGCTGTAAGATCATTCCATGGCGGGGTGCCCTCAGCCCTCGGAACATCCCGGGGACTCAGGGAAAAGACCTGCTAGGAAGCCTAATCCATGTCTACTCACCCAAACTTACTTCCTACCTGAAGGAGAGCCCAGGGGCCCAGGATTCAGCTTGCTAGCTCACAGCTCCCCAGACTCCCCCACTCCCTTCTGCCTGAGTGGCCTGAATGGACAAGGCACCAATGACAGCATCTTACCAGGGGAAGGGATGAGCAATGGACTCAATCTACTGCCAGGGGATTCCCAGGGGGCAGAAATGGGAGGTGGGGTAGGGTCCAGGTGGCCCAAAGTGACCAAAACCGGGGTTTCATAATTCCTGGCACCAGGAAATGGCTCTCCCAACTCAGGCCTAGAGCAGGGGAGACAGCCTGCCTGGAAAGGCGGGCGTCTACAAGTCAGTTCCCACCTGTATGTCTTCCCCTCTTTGGCGGTCTCTCCTGAGGCCAGGATGGGGTACGGCACCACGAGGACAGGGGGTCCCGAGGGGTTCTCTGCCTTGATCTTCTTGCGGCCCCGTTCTGTTTTGGGGGCTCCCAGCAGGCTATGGCCCTGAATTGTCTTGATGGAGTCCAGGATGGGGGGGCTGGTGATCCCTGAGATGAGGGTTGGGGAGGAGGCTATGAGACGGCTCTGGCTGGTGGAGGTGGGCGTCGAGGGGGTGCTGGTCCCCGTGCCAGCACTGGACTCGGAGGTGCTGACCGCGGGGGCCCGGGAGGACAGCCCCAGCCCTGTTAGGGGAGAGAGGGTGAGCAAGAAAGAGAGGTTTATACATTAGCTAGATCTCAGAAGTATCCCCTGCCAGTCATTGCCCTTACCTGTGACAGTGCTGGTGGCAGGCCGGGCGTGCAGGGCCACGTCAGGCTGGGGCACAGCCTGTGGGTGCAGCCCCGGCACCTGCTGCAGTTTCGGCAATGACATGATGGACTGGCTGCTTTCAGCTGGGGAGGGGGGGACCAGCAGGGGCTGCTGGGAGGAGACCGAGGTTGGCGGCAGGTGTGGGGGCCGGATCTTCTCTGCCATCAGTTGTTCCTTGATCTTGTTGATCAATACCAAGTTGTCCAGCTGGAAAGGGGAGACAGGACAGAAGAGCTGAGGGGGATCCCCCAGGAGCCCAGCCCTGACTGGCCACTGCCTCTGCCCCTCCTCTTCCAGCCCCAGCCCTGACCTCAAGCCCTCACCCAGCCTACTTGGCAGGACCACCAAGGACTGTCCTAAGCCCTCTCTCGTCCCCCACCTCCTCAACGGCCCCTGACAGAGAACCCTCCCCTGCCCTGCCAGCCCCAGTTTCTCCAGTCCAGCAGCAAGGCGGCCACAGCGTCCCCACCAAGGCCAGGGTTGTGTTTTTGTTTGTTTTGTTTGCTCTGTCCTGTGGCCTGGGCGCACAGTCCTGGCCCCAAGGTGAGCCCCTCCCCCTGGCAGGCCATAGCCAATGCCCCAGACTGTCCAGTTAAGTGCAAAGCTGGCTCGAGCAGGGGTGGGGGGCAGGGGTGGGAGGAGGAGAAAAGCTCTTTCTTACCTGGCTGGGCATGGTGGGAGGAGGGGGCCAGAAGTAGGGGTTGTTAAAACGAGGTTCGGCCATCCTGCAGGGAGAGAGTGACTGTCATGGGGAAGAGACCCTCCCCACCAGTCCAGGGCCCCACTTAATCACTGACCCCCCTCCCTTGGCGGGGAGTCTGGTATACAGGACAGCAGGCCTCCTGTTGCCTCAACAGGGAGGGAGCCACCCCCAGCTTCACAGTCCTCTTAGGGCTCCTCTCTGAGGGAAACAGGAGCCAGGGGGCCATGGTTGGACAGCTTGAGGGACATCTTTCAAGTTCAGCATGAGTGAGTCTACACTGTGGTAGGGCCGGTGCCCAAGAACTACTGACCTTGTCTCTACCCCCAAGGGCTGGTGTAGAGTGTGGGGCTGAAGGGAGACTGGTGTGAAAACTCTCTCTTCGCCATGCCATCTCCATGCTCAACAGGCCTGGCATTCTTGGTATCCAGCCCCACACCCTCCCCAGCTGATCCTTGAGGGCCAAGGTCACTGTTGGCCATCTGTCCCCCAGGAAACTCCAGGCCCCTGACATCTCCTGCCTGAACAACAGAGATATTTCCTGGGCCAGGAATGTCCCTGGAGGACAGGCAGGAGCTGCCTAGGCCTTAAATGAACACAAGACCTCATCCTCACAACACAAGAGAGCCAAGCTGTACGTAAACTGTTAAGTGCTGGAACGACTCCATGAATGACCACGCCGCACACTCTGTTTAAACGTGGTCATTTACAAAGTCACCCTTAAGTGCTCATTTCCTTCTCTGTCTCCAGGATAAGATCTAGGTCCTAGAAAATCTGGCTATTCCCTCTCTAGCCCACAAAATACCCCAGAGAAGCCAGGCCTGGGCTTGGCCTTAGGCCAAGGAACACCCCGAGCCCTTAACGGTCAGCAGTCACCTCCTTGGAGGTCAGCAGTCACCTCCTTGGAGGGATCAGGCCCTTTGGCCTCTGCCACCACGGACCCGACAGACAGGATGGTCAAGTTTAAGTGTGGATCCTTTCCTCAGCCAAGCTCAGGGCCCCCCACCTGAGCACCAAAGGAGGCCTCCCCTCACTAGCATTCTGTATGACATCTGCTCTGTGGTCAGCACTGAAGCGCAGGCAGAAAGGGTCTCAGATATGCTCTGGGGGAGGCAGCGGGTGCAGCAAGACTAGGAGCCACGAGACCTGCCTTCAAGCCCCACCCATGACACCGACTAGTTGGACATCAAACATGTTACTGTCCTTCTCTGGGCCTCAGTTTACTCATCTGTAAAATGGAGATAAAAACCCTGAACTCACTCCCCCTCAAGGACGCTGTGAAGGTCACATGAAATAGTGAAGGTGAGAGTGAGTTACTGGTTTCGACCCTCTTCTCATGGAGCTTTTCAGATGCTGGGGAGAGGAGACGGGAGATGATTAAACACTAAAATTCCCCCTGACTGCCGGGTCTAGGAGGGCCCTTAGAACACAGGACACTGGCATCTGGAATAGTCAGACCATACAATATCAGAACAGGAATGCTGGAACACATTAGAATCCAAAGGCACCCTGGAACCCGGAACATTAGAACAGAGTATGTTAGGGCAAAGGGCTTAGAACACAGAACATAGAGCATTCAGAGCTGGAAAGGACCTGGAGAGCTGAATGCTAGAACCAGAAGGTGCCTTACTTAGAGATCACCTGGTCTGACCCTCTCACTGGACAGAGGAGGAAACTGAGGCCCAGAGAGGAGAGGTGGCTGGTCCAGCTTCTCACGGCAAGCAGACCGAGGCTGGGCTTGGCGCAGGGCCTCACTCTGGAGCTCAGAGCTCTCCCCCAGGCTGTAGGCTCTGCACCGGCCCAAGCCCTTCCTCCATCCTCCCGCCCCCTGCTGCCACACAGCAGCCACCCACGCCCCCTGCTCGAAGCTGGCTTGCACCCAAAGTGTGTCTGCACGGCTCTCTTGGAGGCTTTTTTTTTTTTTTTAATAAAAACCCAACTGAAAGCCAAGCAAGGGGAAGAGCAGAGTTTGTGAAAGTCCCTTCTGCTCTGCTCTGTCCTGCCCTGGACCACGTGGGGAACATGACATTTACAGACACTGGCGGAGACAGAAGCATGGCTATGAAGACAACGTTCCTGCCCTCCCTGAGCTGACAGTCTGGCCAGGGAGATGACGCTTAGACACATGACACGGGGGTGGACAATACAAGACAATATAGAACAGTGTGAGTGAGTGGAGAGAGCCCAGACCGGGAGCTGAGAGCCCTGAGATCCCAGGATTTAGAGCTAGACTATCGAGTTCAAATCCCTTATTTGGCAAATAAGGAAACTGAGGCCCGCAGAAGGGGGACTGACCTGCCTAAGGCCACCTAGAACAGCAAGGCCAGGACTGGAACACAGGCCTTCTAACTTCCTACAGGCTGCTTCTCTTCTCTGGGCCTCAGTTTCCCCAGCTGTAAAGTGGGAATAAGAATGACATCCGTTTCACCTCTGCCAGGGATGGCCTCAGAATCAGAGGTGAGAGAGAAATGTTATGTGATCTGAAGCTGGAAGGAGGCAGGCCACCTCCACGGCCCCACGCCAAGGCTTGCGGAACAGCCAAAGCCCCACACTCCCCTGCTGCTGCTCAGTGAGCTGGCCAGGCTCCACAGGACAAAGGGGGAGGGGGTAAGTCACGGGGCCTCTGGCCATTCCCTTCCCAGCCAGAGGACACCCTGATTTTTCTCCTAGTCTCCCCTTCGAGTCACATGGGTCTCAGGGGCTGGGTCCTGGGCCTGGCGTAAACTGGGAACACAGTTGGCTGCTGGGTGTCTGGGGCTGTTTACCCAGAAGCAGGCTTTAGAACTGGAGAAACGGTGGAGAGCATGGGGACCACCTCCCTTCATTATCCAGGTGAGAAGCTGCCCTGAGCAGGGGAGAGTCCTGCCCTGGGCCACTCCAGGGCTCAGAACCCGGGGGGTCACTCCCTTGTAGCATGCTCCTTCCCACAGAGCAGGGGAGACACGAGACACCCCACCTTTCATTACCAAGTCCAAGTGTCAGGACAGTTCAGGCCATACAGAGAGAAAATGGACATGGGCACTGGAGGGGCTGCACCGGGGCCCAAGGGGTAGGCTGGGACTGAGCACGGGAAGAGGCCTCAGCACCCCAGGTCACACAGGAAAACCAGTGGCAGAGAACAAAGTCCCAAGTCCCCTCGAGCCCAGATGTAGCCCCGTTTCCCTGCCCCCACACGGAGAGGACTGTTGTAGGGGGCCTCCTGTGCTGCCCCCATTGCCCCCTCCCTCAGCACACTCCTTCTGAGGGCAGCGAGGGTCTAATTTCTGTCTCTATCCCTAGTACCCAGAACGGATCTTGGCACACAGCAGGCATAATAAATTCTTACTGAATCAATCAATAAACATTTATTAAGCACCTATATGTCCTAGGCATTGTGCTACAGGCACAGGAAACAGAGGCCAAAGAGAGTCTCCACCCTGAGGAGCCTACACTAGGAGCAAGGCTTCCTTGAGGGCAGAAGTCTCAGGCCAGGATGTGGAGGCCCCACGGGGGCCACCCGACCTCCCCAGGCTGGCCCACAGAAGGGCAGTGCCAGCCTTCTGCATCTGTTGATCATGCCCGGTATGCGGCCTGCCGGTAGGCGGCCTGTTGGGGTAGGCGGCCTTGTCGGTAGGCGGCCTGCCGGTAGGCGGCCTTGTCGGTAGGCGGCCTGTTGGGGTAGGCGGCCTTGTCGGTAGGCGGCCTTGTCGGTAGGCGGCCTGTTGGGGTAGGCGGCCTTGTTGGTAGGCGGCCTGCCGGTAGGCGGCCTTGTCGGTAGGCGGCCTTGTTGATAGGTGGCCTTGTCGGTAGGCGGCCTGTCGGTAGGCAGCTGTCTGCACCTTTTCACCCTATATTAGACTGTAAGTTCTGAGGGCAGGGGCTGTCTTTTGCCTTTTTTTGTATCCTCAGCATTTAGCACAGTGCCCAGCATACAGAGGGTGCTTAATAAATGCTTACTAACTTCCCTGCTTATGGGAAAGGGGAGAACACAGCCCAGTTCCCCCTCCTCACATCCTGACTTTGGTGAGAAATGGGACTAGAGGAAACCAGCTGACCAGGCTCGGAGCAGAGCCCACAGGGGCTTCTACTGAGCTCGGGGTCGGTCCTTACCTTGAGTCACAAAATGCTAGGGCTGAAGGCCCTTTAACGGCAAGAACGTGGGCTCTGGATTCAAAGCATCTGTTTTCAAGACGCTGACTTTTACTACTCAGAGGACTTTGGGTAAGGCTTGAGGCCCTAATTTCCTCATCTATAAAATGAGAGGGTTGGTCTTAATGGTCTCTTGGGGCTCTTTCAGCCCTAAATCTATGATCTAATCTAGCCTCTCTCCCCCTAAAAAAACCTTGAGGCCCAGAAAAGTCAAATGCCTCATCTGTGGGCAGGTAGACAGTAAGATTTGAACCCAGGTCTTCAGAGGCCAGTGTTTCTCTGACTACACCATTCTGCCTTGCCTTCCAATCAGTCCAGTGGTCCCCTGGCCACCCAGGAGAAGGAACCAATGCCTTCGTCTCTCCTCCATAGTTCCTGCTGCCTGTTTTGTTCCGGGCAACATGGGATTTGTCCTCACTAGTCACTGCCTGTATGAATCTAGGCCTCCAACTCTTCATTTATAAAATGAAGGGGATGGGTGCGCGGCATGGCTAGATGGTGCAGTGAATAGAGAACTAACCCTGGAGTCAGGAGGACCCGAGTTCAAATCCGACCTCAGAAATGTAACACAAAACTAGCCATGCGACCTTGGGCAAGTCACTTAACCCCAACTGCCCTGCCGTCCCCCCTCCAAAAAGGAAAAAAAAATTTTTTTTTAATTATAAAATGAAGGGGATCAAACCAGATGGTCACTGAGGTCAGTGAACATTTAGACTCCACACTAACAAACTGAAATTAGACACAGGCTTTGCCCTCAGGGAACTCAAAGGCCAGTGTGGGGTGCAGGGAACAGTCCACACCAGACTCCGGGGCAGAGAAGAGGGTCACCAAAAAGGCTGGCATGGCTGAGAAAGTGCCTGCTGCTGGCCAGGGGCAGGTCGGTGAGGGCTTGCCTGTGGAGGTGACGTCTGAGCTGGGCCTTGGAGGCTGGGTGAGCCTTTGGGCTGGGAGGCATCTCCGTCTCTTCCCCCTCCCCACTGGGGCCCACCTGGCATCTTCACTGCCCTGGGAGGCATGCCATGCTGATTCCCACCTCTACAACTTCAAGGTCTGGCTCTTTCTGGCTGCCTGCCCATCCCACTGCCGACTCCCTAATGGTGTGATCCCAACGTGAAACAGGCTGCTTCTGGAGCCAGCGAATGCCCTGCATCAGAGGACTCTGAACAGAAATGAGACGGACACTTGATGGGTCTGGAAGAGTGGGTGTTGTTCCATAAGGTCACAGATTAGAGAGGTAGAAGTCACTTTACAGATGGGTAAAGTGAGGACCTTTAATGATATGCTCAAGGTCACCAGGACAGTGACAGAACTTTCAAGTCTGGGTCAGCTTAAACTCCCATGGCTCCTTTCTATGCTGGTTAGGCTGGGGTTACTGGGAGCATGGCTGACAGTGGGTATGGAGTCCAGGCTCCTAAATCCTTCCCTTCCCCAACCTCCTTCCTACTCTAGCTACCAGCAGCTCAAATTGCACCCAGAACAGCAGGCTAGGGAGAAGGTCCCAGCCCTCAGCGTGGTGCCAGAGACATCCAAGGAACAAATGAAAAAGAAATCCACCCCTCCTGGCCCTGGCTTTCCTCTCCAGAACCCAGCAGGAAGCTAACGAGGCCTGAGCAGCCCAAAAAGATGCCACAAAAGCCAAGCCTTCAAGCCCCCGCCTTCCTTTTTCACAGAGGAGAGCCCCTCGGGCACCAAGCACACTAAGCCTCAGTGCTCTCCCTCTGGTTTCACACAGTTCCAGCAATCTGGCAGCTGGTTCCTAAGGCAGATGAGAAGGAAGAAAAGGGAGCTGCTGCAATAAAACCCACTGACAGTGAGGGAAGAGACAGAAGAGTGATTAAAATCAGGCACGAACACAGTGGTGTGGAGCCATTAGTGCAGGGACAATACAGCCGTAGAGCCCCCTGACATGACTGATGCGCCTAGACCACGGGGACTTAGCCTGCAACATTCCACTACACTCGGCACCCTGCTCTGAGGAGGGCAGGGAAGAATGGCATCCATTCTGAAAAGACTGCTGGAACCATTTATTCCAGAAACCTTCTAGAGAGGGCAGGAAAGAATCAGAGAACCGTAAGCCTATCACAACTCCTAGAGAAGGGCCCTTAGAACCCAGGATGTCAGAGTGAGAGGGCCCTTAGAACCCAGGATGTCAGAACTGGGAGAAGCCTTAGAACCCAGGATGTCAGAGCTGGGAGGGCCCTTAGAACAAGAATG
>NW_027187400.1:402509-403536 GCF_028583685.1 Petaurus breviceps papuanus
CAGGGTCCTTAGAACCAAGAATGTTAGAGCTGGGAGGGCCCTTAGAATCAAGACCATCAGAGCTCCTAAAGAAGGGGCCTTATAACTCAGAATGTTAGAGCTAGGAAGAGTCAGAGTTAGAGAGGCCTTAGAACACAGCACATCAGGACTGGAAGGGGCATTAGAACACAGAGTGTCAGAGCTGGGAGGGAGCTAAGAACACAGGATTTGGCGTGGGGAGGAACCTCAAAGCTGGAAGAGATTTCAGAAACAATCTAGTTCAACTTCCTCATTTTCCTGATTGAGCAGTAAGAGACAGAGCTCTCAGGCTCTCTCTGAGACTTCCCTCCATCTCCTCTCCCTGACCTCTCCCTTGAAGGTACCAGGTATTATAGATCTCTGCCTGATAACCCCCTACACTTCTCTCAAGCTCCAAGCCAAGAGCTGTAGAGGCGTGGACATAGCCCGGAAAGAGCCCTGGCTCTAGACTCAGGGGCCTCAGTCCAAATCCTGCCACTACTGTTTACTACCTACTATGTGACCCTGGGTAAGTCACATCCTTTCTCTGGGCCTCAGCTTCCTCTGTCAAATGAGGGGTGTGGTCTAGCTGACCTGGTCTATGGTCCCAAGCTCCTTTCTGGAGGGGTCCCACCTGCACCACATGGGCTAAGCCTTCTTCATCTTACCTGAGCCTTGAATCTCCCAAAAGCAAAATGGGGGAGCCGTGGGAGCAGCAGTGCCCACAGGAGAGCTGAAGAGGACTCCCCACCCCACACATTCCACACTCGAAATGCCTTCCCTTTGCCAAACATGGCGGTGGACAGAACGTTCTGGTGCCCCAGACAGCAGCAGGGTCAGTGCAGAGATGGGCCGACCTGCTCCCTTCGGGGGAGCTTCCTCTCCCGAGATGTGCCCATACTAATGAGAGCCCAGGCCCTGCCACCACAGAACCCTCCAAGGCGCAGCTCAATGCCACCTGGGCCTCTCTGGCCTCTCCTCAAGAACCACACGGTTTCACAAGTGACTGTACCTGCTTCAAAGGCCTGTC
>NW_027187400.1:403936-421537 GCF_028583685.1 Petaurus breviceps papuanus
CCAAGATCCAAGCACCAGCCAGGGCAAAAGTGAACCAGAGAACGAGCTTGAGGTCCACACCCTCATCTGTCACAGCTCTCTTTTTAACCGATGCCTGCTGATACCGAGAGCCCACAGGCCCAGGGGCCTGACAGAGTGCAAGCTCCCTCAGGGCAGGGCCTGTTTCCCTTTCTCATTTGTCTCTCCAGCATCTAGCATGCAGTGCTTGGCATTTTAAACATGCTTATGGACAGTCCTAGGGAGGAAAGGTCCAGGGCAATGGGCTAGCTCAGCACACTGACTCGGCTGTCACGGACGAGGAGCCCTGGGTCCAGGTTTGGAGATCTGGATGTGAATCCTGGCTCTGCCCCTTGGGAAGGCAGCATAGTGTGGTGCACAGAGATCCAGCCTTAGGCCCAAGAAGCCCCGCATTCAAGTCTGACATATGCTGGGGGCCCTGTAACCTTTTGGGGCCTCCTCTAAGATCATAATTTTCAAAGAAGGTGATGACCTGCCCTAGCAGGAGTCCCCCCACCTGGGAGCTCCTTCTACCAAAGGAATCGCAGGCCCCACATCTGTCTGATGCTCAGCACCCCCTTTGACTCCCACAGTGGACTTCACCCTTTCTGGGCCTTCACAATCCTTGCCTTCAAGGTCTTCCCATTCTGCTGGGGCTGGGGGTAATGCAGACACAGAGAAACACAATACGAAGTTGGGCGTAATGGGGGCAGAATGGCCAGAGAGGGCTTAGCACAGTGCCCGGACGAGGCGAGCTGGGCGAGAACCTGCTGTGGGGCTCAGGGAAAGCTTCACAGGAGAGCGTGCCTGAGCAGGGCCTTGGGGGAGAGGGTTCTGAAAAGCAGAGATGAGGACAGGGCATGTTCCAGAGGTGGGAGCACCGCACATCAGATTCAAAGGATAATCACAAACATCACTGAGCTTCCTTTTGGGCTTTAAGGTAAGGAAAGGTAAAGCGTCCTACAGACACCATCTCCTTTTGAGCTTTATAACAAAACTACAAGGTTGATGACTAGAGGCATTGTTATTCTCATTTTACAGATGAGAAAACTGAGCCCAGGAGGGCCAAGTATCTCCCACAGAGAAACAAAATTAGGGAGTGTCGGAGGCAGGATTAGAACCCCAGGCAGGGTGAGAGCCTAGCACTCTACCTGCTGTGTCTCTGAAGACTAAGAGTCCAGTTAGGCAGAAGGGAGTGAAGGAAGGCTGAGGCCTTCAATGACAGGGCAGGCAGGAAGGGTGTTTGAGCAGGGCTGTGATGTGCTCAGATCTGTGCTTCAGAAAGATGATTCTGGCAGCCTGTGGAGGCTGGACTGGGGGAGGGAAGCTCCTGAAGGGGTCCAGGTGAGAAGGGGGAAGAGGGCCCTGAGGCCCAAGGCCACAGACCTGGGTTCTTTGCCTCCCTGTGTCATGGGCCCTTTTCGGCAGCCTGGAGAAGCCCAGGGAGCCCTTCTCAGAAGGACGAAGGCATAAAGGAAAAAACAGGGTGACAAAGGAAACCAGTTCTATCAAATCTGCTAAAAGCCACGTCCCCCCACTTCGGCGTGGCATCGATGGCCATGGCAATGTGTGGAGGGCGCTGAAGTGGGAAAGCAGAGGGGGCATCTAAGAAGGGCCAGGGATGTCCAACCACCTCACTGGGGCAGGGAAAGGTCGTAATTTGCCCAGGGTCACACAGCTGCTTGGTGTCAGACGCAAGATTTGAAAACAGGCCTTCTGGACTCCAGATCCAGCGCCTCGCCCTCATGACAAGCCACCTCCTAACCTGAACATCTGGCAGGGGGTTCAGCAATGGAAATAGGGAGCTGAGAGGAAGACAGATTTAAGGCAGAAGGTGATGAATGTGTTTGAGAATGTGTTGAGTCAGCAGGCAGCTGGAGATGGGAAGCCAGAGCTCAAGGGAGAGATGAGGCTGAAGACAGAGATTAGGGGGTGTGCACCCTTCACAATATGCCTGGTGAGACTGGTAAGGCAAGTGTTATTATTCCCCACTCTACATATGGGGAAACTGAGGCTCAAGGAGGCTGGCTAGATATATAAATTCAGGGGTCATCTGCAGAGACGGCAGCAGATGAGGGCACAGGGGGAAGGAGAAGAGAGGGGGAAGAAGATGGTAACCTGTCCTTAGGTGTGTGGGGGAAGAGGAACCAGCCCAGAAGTCCACCATGCAAAAGGAAAACAAGGGAAAATGCTCAGAATCAGCCAAGGTCGGGGGGCTCTGGGCCTAGGATTGATTCCCTGATTCTGTGACAGGAGTCCAGGCCGCCTAACCCCACCTCCCTACGTGTTACAATGAGCAGGCTGGGCTCGAGCATCAGGATGGTCAGTCCTTACATTCTAAAGCCTAAGCTCAGTGGGAAGAGTGGGGGAGGCCACAGAGGACCTCAGAGGGGGCAGCAGAAAGCTGGGTCAATGAGGGCGGCTAAGAAAGGGGCTCAGGACCGGGGCTGGACAGGGAGGGCAGCAAAGGCAGGAGAGGCAGACACACACAGGCCACGGAAGGCTTGGGAAAGGCGCTCATGCAGACTGCTGCACATGGCTAATTACTGCAGCAGAGGTAATGAGCTCTTGGGGTGTGTGTGCGTGTGTGTCTGTGTGCGTGTGTGTGCGTGCGTGCACGCCTGTGTGCTTGCGCATTTCTGCTTTCAACAATGAGCTCCTTCCAGGTTTGGCAGGGAGAATGCCTCCCAATGGAGCAGAGGGAGGCCTGCTGGCTGCTGCCAAACTGCCCCATCCACCTGCCCAGTGAGCCATCTCTGCAACCGGGGCTCGGCCACTTCAAACCTGTAGCTCTGGGTGCTTCCCGAGTCCCATCAAAGGTCAGCAAGAAAGGGAAGACGGCTCCGGAGGGGGCCAGGGAGTCCTTGGGGGGAGTGAGCAGCAGAGGGAGCTCCATGATGGGGGCAGGCCCCAGGCTCAGGTCTAGGGACCCTGCCCCTGCGCTTTTCTGCAAGGGGGCATGGAGGAGCCCTGCTTAGCTAAACGCCGGCACCCCCCAGGCCAAGGGCCCCTCCGTGGGAGGGGGATCGCTTTCAGAGTCCCTTGGCTGACAGAGGAAGACTAGGGCCACCATGTGGGACCACCCACGGCCAGTTTTACGGGCTCCGGCCGAGTGCCCAGCTCCACCTAGCAGGCACTGGCTGACTTTGTGTGAAATGGGCACGTGGATATTCCAAAAGCATACACACAAACACCAGGCAAGTATACACAGGGGTGCACACGGACACAAACATGCACACGTATGAGCAGGCACACATGCAAAAAAGACACAAGGATACACAAACACACGGAGACACACTAAGATGCATGCATACAAACACAGACATACCGTGTGTGTGACAGACCCTTTTGCACAGATCTGACCATGTCACTCCTCTGTTCAAACTGGCTCCCTATGACCTACAGAATAAAGTACAAACCCCTTAGCTTGGCATTCGAGGCCCTCCACAGTCTGGTGAAAGCCTACCTTTGTGCTCTGAGCTCAACCAGCTCCCCTCCACGGCCTCTATCCCCCAGCAAGGCTGGCCACGGCCTGTGCTGTCCCCACATCCATGTCTGCTCCTCCCTCTGGGGCCGCCCCTCTGTCTGCTGACAAGGCCCAGCTCAGATCTGACCTCTTCTGGGAAGGCACCTACTCCACCACCCCCACACTGGAAAGGAGCTTTCCCCCCCTACAAATATGGGAGCCGAGATGATGCCACAGATGGAAATAAATGGTCAGATGTGGGGAGAGAGGATTAGCTCTGTCTGGGAGCTGCTGAGGTCAGGGTTCTGGGGAGGCACCTGAGAGAGATGGCCAGTAAGGGGGGGGGGGGGCCTATGGATCTCAGGTCTAGACTGGTCACACGGTTTGGCCTTCCTGCATTAAGAAGTGATAATGAAAACTGTGTTGGGAATGAAATCATCCAGGGGAAAAATACAGAGGAAAAAGACAGCCCAGGATGACCCCCTGGAGAATAGCGGCACCAAGGGTCAAGGAGAGAGGCAGGAGCATCAGGAAAGTGGGGGATCTCTGAAGCCAGGGGAGCAGAGTACGCAGTAAAGGGAGGCACACCCCAGGACCAAAAGCTCTGGAGATGTCAGGGGTGTGAGGAAAGGGTGTGAGCCAGTAGTGGCCCTGGAGAAGGAGAGAGACGATGGCTCCCGCTGACAGGGGCTGAAGAGAGAAAGGGTAGTGAGGAAGGAGGCAGCCTTCTAAAGAATCCTGTCTGCAAGAGAGGGGAGAGACTGGACAGTAGTTACAAGGGCTGGAAGAGTCAAGAAGGCCTCTTGTGAGGGTGAGGGATCTGATGTGGGATCCTCAAAGCCTGAATAATAAATGATGAATCTGTGGACAGATAGGAGCTGACAGCAAGGGAGAAGCTGAAGACTTATCACAGAGAGGTCCCTGAAAAAGTGGGAAGGGATGGGATCAGGAGCCCAAGGGTCAGGATCCACTAAACTCCTGTGACCTGAGCAGATGAGGAGAAATGGGAGAATGGAGAAGGAGAGAGGGTCTCCACCTTCTCAGAAGTTATCTCCAGGGGGGAGGTCCAGAGTAGCCGTTGTGGGGAAAGAGACTGGGAGTAGATCAAGGGCTGTCTGGTTTCTGTGAGGACCCTGAGGAGGTGCCCAAGGGTTCACTGTGAGTGACCTCCTTGGGCCAGCTGCCTGAACAAATCTGGCCTTGGTTTCCTGTGCCTATGCCTGATCTCCCCCAGCAGGTGAGAAGCCTCTGGGTACAAGGTCTGCCGAGGTTCCTTCTGAATCTTGTTCAGCAGCAGCTGGAGGGTCATACAGACTGGCTGCCCATGGGTCAGTGCTTGGAAAGGTTCACTGCACACCGGTGGGTCCTTGCTTCACAAAGGAGCCATATACCTGTCCTAGAAAGGGAACACTCAAGGCCTACAAAGGCAGTATTGGGCTGACCCGGGAGCCAGAAGAGAAGTGGTGGAGTCCCATCTGTGACCTTTTTACTAGCACTGTGTACCTGGGGCCCTGGGCCTCAGTTTCCTCATCTATAAAATGAAAATAATAATAAGACCTACCTCACGAGGTAGTACATATAATGTTCTCTGCCCACCTTAAAGTACTAATTTTCAGTCGTAATTAATAATTAGAATTAATTAATAATAATTACTACAATTACATCAAAGGGCCTGCTCTGTTCCCTGACCTCCCTGAGAGATGGCAGGATAGCAGGGCCAGCAACAACCACACTTGAGATGCTGTCTGGGATCCAGGCACAGGCTGGGGGCTGAGGGCCACCCATGTAGTTGGGAAGGGTCCCCTTCCCTGCCCCTGCTCCTGCTCCAGGCCAGTCCCAACATCTTTTGAAGTTCCTCAGGAGAAAAGGGCACATCTCAACAGTAGAAGCTGGGCTCCCCCATTCCTTCCTGCCTGTGCGGTCAGGTCTTCCCTAGGAAAGCTCCAGAGCCGGTGACAGCCCCTTCCAACAGTCCTGCCACATCCCTATGACCCTGACCTGGGCCCACTGAGTCACGGGGACATAACAGTCCTGCGAGATGCAGAATGAGGGTGTAAGGGGGCGTGGGGAGGACAATACTAGGGGAGAGGAGACAAAGCCATGCCTTTGATCACTACTATGCAGCTGGGAGGAGGTGGTATTTTTATTACACAAAACCAACATTATTATTATGACCACATAATTCCACCTCCCATCTGTATATGGCTTTTCCCATTTTCAAAGCGCTTTACCAACATGACCTGGACTGTGAGGCAGTAACGGCCAGCATTCAGGCAAAAAAAACCACTTTAGGGATGAGGAAACAGGCTCCAGAAACTACCCTCCATTTCATCCTGTCAATGTCAATGTGTGTGGCTTCTTGAGTGGAGGGACTGGGCTCTGTTGTTGTCTGCTTAAGGCTTACACCAATACATAAGTAGGGGCTTATCAATGCTAGCTGATGGAATGACTGACTGGTAGTGTGGAAGGGCCATGAGACTTGGTGTCAGGACACAGCTGAGTTCAAATGCAGCCTGGGAGCCCTGACCTCTGGCTCCATCCACACAGAGCGCAACCTCTGACCTCTGTGCCTCTCACGTTCCCCACCCATGAAATAGGGGCAGTGAGACTATAGTGTTTAACTAACCACAGGGCTGACATGAAGACGCCAGCTATCACTGCTCTTCATTCTCGTCATCTAGGAAGCACAGTGGAGAGAGTCCTGGATTTGGAATCAGAAGGTCCTGATTTTGAATCCTGCCTCACACACTCATAGGGCTGTGTGACCCACAAGTGGGTCGCTTAGTCTCTCTTGACCTTTTTCCTCTTCTGTAAAATGAAGATAATAACAGTACCTACATCCCAGGGCTGTTGTGAGGACCCAAAGTGCTTTCCAAAGCTGAAAGCATGACAGATATGCTATTCGTCGTCATTATTTTGCTTATGCAATTCAGTCCTGGGATGAGTTGTTACCCTACTAGAGTGCTTTTGTATTTAGTGTTAGGTGATGATAAAGGGATTGATCTGAATGAAATTATTATCCTTATTAGCCTCATTCTCCATGAGTCCTGGGAAGATTTACTACTCTGCCATTTATTATTCTTTTCTATTTAATGTTCTGCACGTGTAACTATGATGGTGGCTCAAACCCAGGTCCAGCACCATTTGTATGGCAACATCATGCTGTTTTGGATGGATCCAGGGCTAGGGGCTGTAGCACTGCAATTCACTTTCTCCACCCATCCTAAGGGCACAAACTGCCTGGCATCTCAAATGCCAATGCACTCCCAGCTCAAGCTTTGTCAGGTGGAGCCCAGCATCACACATCCTTTCTGAATCCCTCAGGTGGAAGGCCTTCATCATTCTATGAACACACATCTGTCATGGGCTTATTAACCTGTGCTGGGTACTAAGGGTACAAAATGGCAGAGCTTGCAGTCCAATAAATGGCTGACAAACACAGATAGGCAAGAAACCTAGGAGGGCAGGACGTTTTCATTTCAACTAAATTCAATTCATTGAGCATTTATAAGGAGCCTACTATGTGAAGGGCACTGTACTAGTGATGTAAAATACAAGGGAAAATGAAACAGGTCTTGTTCTCAAGGAGCTTTGTTGTGTCGTGGGGAAGGAGGGAAGAACAACATTCCCAGAAATAAAGGACTCTGTAAAGGAGGCTGGTATATGCCCTAGACCAGGGGTGGGGAACCTGGGGCCTTTTATCAAGGGGATTTGTTCTGTAAAGTTTGGATTCAGTCAAAGGGCCTAACTTGAGGCCCCTAGAGGACCACCTGTGGCCTTAAGGCTACAGGTTCCCCACCCTGCCATAGACTTTGGGAGGATAGAAAATAAAGAGATCAGAGGAAAGAAATAGGCTGAGATGTTCAAAGAAAAATCAACTCCACGAGCAGAAGGCTTCCAAGAACAAATTTCTAGTAAACAGGATCCCATGAGAGAGAATGGAACGAATGTCTAAAGATGCCCAAATGGTTGGAACTGCAACATCTGGGCTAGCTCTGATTTTGAAAGGATGATTCCTGGAATCAGAAACAAGGTCACATAACTGATACAAAGAGTAAGCATGGACCTGAAATGGTGTCAGGGAGACCACAAGCTGGAGGGGCAGAGGCAGGTGAGAAATGGACACCAGGAAGGATGGAGGATGGCCCACGAGGAGCCAAAGACAGAAAGAAAGGTCACCACTACATCGAAATTCTCCTAAGGCCACTTTCTGTAGGTAGAGAAGAACTGGAAAAAGAATAGATGCCCAGAGACAAGCTATGATACATGAAAGTAACAGAATGCTACTGTGTCACAAGAAACAGAAGTATCAAGAATTCAGAGAAGCCTAGGAAAAGTTATACGAACTGATGCAGGTGACGTAAGCAGAACCAAGAAAATGGTATACACAATGATTGTAACAATGTAAAATGAAAAGCAGGAAAAAAAAACACACATAAAGGAACCAAATGCCATGTAACTGTGGTGACTCAGCTTAGCCCAGGAGAAGAGAGGATAAAAACTGTCTCCCTCCCTTCTTGGGAGAGGTGAGGCATGATGGATGGGTGCAGAACGTCACATTTCTCTAGACTCCCCTGATATGCTTAGTTGTTAGTTTGGCTGAATTGCACTCACCCTCTTTTCCCCCTCTTTGTTTATTTTTTGGCTCTTTGGTGGGGGAGAAGGGAAGAAAGGGATATATTTAGAAATTACAATGATGCAAAAAAAACAAGGAAGGCCGAGGGCCCCTTCTTGGGAAAGATAAAGAAAAAAGATACCACAGGCATGGGGGGAAGGAACCGAACTCCTTTCTTCTTTTACTTTGGTTTCCAACAGTGCCATACTGTGAGCGAACTCTTTGTGACAAAAAAAAACTGGAAACAAGGTGGGTGGTCATCAAAGGAGCCCTGGATGTGGAGGCAGAGGGTCTGGGTTCAAATCCCATCTCTGCCATGTAATAGTTTTGAGACTTTAAGCAAGTCATTTTATGTATCTAGGCCTCAGTTTCTTTATCTATGAAATGAGGGGGTTGGACTGGGTAACCATTCAAACCTTTCAGTTCTAAATCTGTAATCATCTGGGTACCCAACAACTAGTGAAGAGCTGACCAAACCTGTTTATGAATGTGGGGAAGACACAATCTGGACTTTTGGCATCATCACCCCTGATCAGCAAAAATTTGTAACTTCAAATTTTAAGGCTTGCCTGCAGCCCTGAGACAATGGGAGACCTGAGAATGGTGCTGTGTGAATAGCCAAACTTGAACCCTGTTATTCCTGATTCCAAGACTAGTCCTCTACCCACTATGCCAGGCTGCCCACAGAGGACCATAATGGAAAATTACTGCACCATAAGAAACGGCAAGGATGTGGAATTCTGAGCAACAACAGGAAAGGCTAGATAAAGTGAGGCAGAGCAAAGCAAGCCAAACCAGAACAATATCTAAAATGACCACAATCATGTAAATTAAAAGAATATTAAAAAGCAGCTGAACGCTGAGTAACTGCAGAGAACAATCCTGGGAACAGAAGAGGAAATGTATTGTGTTCCTTTCAGTAGAGAAGTGGGGGGCTCAAGATGCAGAGTGGCTCATACCTCACCACACATGGCTGATATGTTAGGTGGTTTTGCTGAATTGTTTTTCTTTGTTAGATAGGAGAGTTGTGTATCTAGACATTACTGTGATATAAAAAAACAAAAGGCCACAGTAAAACTTATTTTTTAAAAAATCACAACAAAACAACAACCCCCCGTGTGAAGAATAAATACATGGGGGTTTTAGTGGACTGGACTGAACATTTAATATGGGTCAATGGGATTGCAAAGCAGACAAAACAGCTAATGATATAGTGGGCTGAGCTAATGGAAACAGCGTCTCCAATGAAGGAACTGACAGTCCCGCTTTCTCTGCTTGGGGAAGGGGAAGGAAAAAGAATAAGCATTTATTAAGTACCTGTTGTGTGCGAGGCACTGTGCTAACTGCTTTTTACAAATATCTCATTTGATCCCCACAACAACCCTGGGAGGTAGGTGCTATTATGATCCCCATTTTGCAGCTGAGGAAAATGAGGCAAGCCTACTTAGGTTAAGTGACTTGCTCAGAGTCACACAGTTATCGAATGTCTGAGGCCAGATCTGAACTCAGGTCTTCCTGACTCCAGGCCCAGCACTCCGTCCACCGCTCCATCAGCAGATCCCACTTGGAGTTCTGAGGCTCACATTTTGGGACACACACTGATAAGGTACAAGGGGTCTAGAGGAGGGAGCTAAGCTGGTGAATGGACTGGAGATCATCCCACATGGCCAAATGAGCCTGGAGAATGTCTAGGGTGAGGAGACAGGGAGGAGCCCGTTCTGCCTGGCTCCACTAAGCAGACCTGGGGATGAGAGGGATGGCAGAGGGCAGAGCCGGGTGCGATGGAAGCAAAGCTGATCTATACATCTGAGCTGTCACAGGGACAAGCAGCAACAGCCAGCTGAGTCCTGTCCGAGATACTGCCAAATGGGCTCCTGCTCAGGCCTCAACAGTAACTCCGTGCACATGTGTATAACACTAAGACCAAACGTGATAAGGGTCAGAAGGGAGACACGGGATGATGGGAGTAAGGGCTCACAGTTAACTGGGAGCTAGATTTGGAGTCCAGAGGCCTGAATTCAAATCTTGGTGCTGTGTGACCTTAGATAAGTCACTTAGACTCTGTAGGTCTCAGTTTTCTCAAATGTTAAAAAAAAAAGGTTGGTCTGGCTGACCTTCCAAGTCATAGGTAAGAAGATGGTCATACTTAAGTCATAGTCAAGTATGGTCATAGTTAAGTAGATGGCATCTGAACTGGGTCTTGGAGATGGATTAGAATTTTAACAGCCCAAACTAGAGGGAAGGATCAGTGTAAATCAGAACCACAACAGATTCTCCATGACCCCATTAAGGGTTTTCTTGGCACAGACACTGGAGAAGTTTGCCATTTCCTTCTCCATATTACAGATGGGGAAACTGAGGCAAACAGGGTTAGGTGACTTGCCCAGGGTCAAACAGCCAGTAGGTGTCTGAGGCTGGATTTGAGCTCAGGAATTCCTGACTCTAGGCCCAGCAGTCTATCTACTGTGCCACCTGTGGAAAAACATAAAACTTATGCATTCCTGAGGGAGTGAGAGGAGAGTCGAACTTTGAGGCCTGTGTCCTGGACCTGGCTTCACCACCAGGTAGTTATGTGAACTCAAGCAAATCACATAACCTTTCTGAGACCCCATTTCCTCATCTGTATAAACAACAGTTTTGAACTGAAGCCTCTCTCCTCTGATGCTCCAACCTTAGAGACTCGGGCCCAAGCCGCTCCTGACCCAATCAGACCAGCAGCAGAGGGTAGAGGCTAAAGGGCCAAGCCTGCAGTCTAGATGAGCTGCAGCTTGGCTGTAAGAGCCGGGGTTCATCACTTCAAGTCTCAGGTGGCTCTCTTGGACTGTCTGTTTCAGATCAGCTGCCCTATCTGTACCAGTGGAGGAAGCTTCCACACCAGGAGTTCCAGATCTAAGTGCTGTTGTAGGTCTGGACCAAAATAAGGGCTAAGCCAAGCACTGGAGGCAGGACCCCAAGTGCCAGACTACAGACAGGTGACAGCAGGGACACATAGCAGAACTGCCATGGGCCTTCAAGGACCAGAAGGATCAGTTACCTGGGGGACTCAGTAGGTGACAGACACAGGATGGGAACCTGAGTCCTCTCCCTCCATTCACACGCTGCCCTTTCCAGGGAATTCCAAGCAGAGGGAAATAGGGAGAACAGAAGGGGTAGCAAGGCTGCATCACCAGGCCCAAGGACCGGGGCTCATGGATGTACTTGACTTGGGGAAAGAGGGAGGGGGGCACAGTAGTCTCTCAGTCTTAACAGAAGGAGGATGAAGGAGCCTGACAGGTAGAAATAGGGCTGGGGACTTTAGGCTGCTGGAGATCTAAACTCCACCAGAGAACCTCATCAGAGTCAGGTGACCACCATGGAAGCACTGGGGAAGGAAGACAGGAAGTAAGGCCCCCGAGGGGTCACTTTCGGTTCTGAAAAATGACCTCCCTCAAGGCACATTCTGACAGGGTCCCCAGCCCTGATCTCAGAGATCTGTGGTTCTCCTCTGCCAAATCCTTCTGAACTATAGGCAAGTCACCTCCCATGAGGAGTCAAGAGACTGGGGCAAAGGAGTCTGGCAAATGATCATTTATCCTTGCCCAGCACCTGCTGGGCCCCTGTGGCTCCCAATCCAGATGGCTGGATCCCAAGGTTATCCCCAGAAAGACTTAGAGTAGGGACAGGCATGGGAGCTATGGGAAGCAAGTGGTGGAAACAGCTGAACCTTGACTAGCTGCGGACAAGGCATTTAACTGCTCTCATCCTCAGTTCTCTCATCTGCAAAATGGGTACTTTTTAGCACCACTCACCTCACAAGGATATGGCGAGGAAAGTACTTGATTAACCTGTAAGTCCATTACAGAAACATGAGCCCTGGTCTAGAACATGATGCTTTCCTTTTCTATTCCACCTTTCTGTCCTTCTAGACTAGCTCACATTCCACTTCTCCCACGGAACCCTTCCAGACCTCTTCATTTGACACTCATTTACCGCCTTTTTTTGTCACTTAACCTTTCCAATTAGATTGTCAGTTCTCTGAGGCCTGGGTAGAATCTTGTTTCATTTCCCTTTGCATCCCTGGAAGCTAGAAAGGCTTCAAATATGGACCCCTGAGACAGAATGTGGGACCGTCATTTGGGACGGAACCACCCATTGCCTGACCAGAGAAACTCATCCACAGGTTGGCCACAGGAATTCTCCTGGCTTCTGCAGTTCTTAAATTCAATCCGATCTATAGGGGTTGCAGTCTGTGTAAGGGAAGGGATACCCACAGTGGGAAATTCTAGATCCTTTAAGGCCTGAAGAATTCTGTTCCCACCCCCACCCAGGGGCCTAGCACACAGGGCAAGATGTTTGCTGAATCTTCACCCGACAGCAGAAAATGGAAAAGGAAATAACTTTGCTGGGAAATGGATACCAAAACAATTAAGGCAAAGGCCAGGCCCAGAATTTTTAGCTTCTGGGTTTCCACTCTACTGTCACCTCCATACTGGCCTGATAGACACAGCTCCCCACCTGCCCTCCTTGCCTTGCTTGGACTCAGGCCAAGGCATCAATGACTTTGTGGAGTATCCACTAGGAGTGGGGTAGAGGGATCACCTATGACCTACTCTTCATTCCCAGGTCATCAACTCTCCCCTCACTACTAAGGAGACAAACCTGCAGAAAAGCAGCCTTGCCAACTCAAGTGGCTTTGAGATCATGTGTTTTTTATTAGATACTCACTGATCTTCCTTAGCCCATCTTGACAGATGGCACCATTGCGGGCACTGCCCTACATCAGTGATGGCCCTTGGGATCCATGGTCCCTGAAAGCACATAGTAGGGATTGCCTGAACCTGACTCCAGATAGCTAAACAGCCGGTCTCTCGGGAGCCTCTAGGCACCTGGGGAAAGAAGATAGGAACTCCCCATGGTCCACCAGGGGGAACGGGGAGCACCTCAGTGCTGTCCTTCCCCCTCCACCCTCCCATTCAAACTGAACCTCCAAATATCCACTAAGCATAGGGTCTAAATCTATCAGAGAAGAACGCAGCATGAAGACCTGTATTCTAGTCTACTTATAGCAATAATTCCTGGCTCTTCCACTAACTGCGCAAGACCTGCGTTCAAGTCTGCCTCTGCCAACCATGTGACTTTGGGAAAGTCACTTTCCATTTCTGAGTCTCAGTTTTCTCAAATGTAAAAATGGGCATGATGAAGCCTGCACTACCAATCTCACAGCATCATTGCAAAGATCCAGCAAGATGATGTGAGCTCTGGACAGGGAGTGTGGAGCTGCTCCCTTCTTCCTCCCCCGACCCCGGTGCTTACTGCTGACCTCTCGGGGATAAGGCTGAGACTGGTCCTCTCTAAAGGGAGTGGCCAAGGCCACACAAGTTCTGGGAGAGACCCAGGTATCCACAAGACCTAATACTTCTTGATTCAAGACAAGGGCCCGAGTTTATACTTGGCATGCTCTTTAAACCAAATGCATGCTTTAGAAGTACAAGAGGAAAGATGAAGCAAGGTCCCACCCCTGGATAACTAAAAGGAAATCACAAAATCTCAGAGCTGTACAGGAGCTCAGAGGCCATCAAATCCAACCATTCCTGACCAACAAGCCTTCCACTATAGCAGACACAGTTTTGGACTTGGTGTTAGGAAGCGCTGGGTCTAAATTCTGCTAGTCACAGAATTCCCTCTACCCCCATGGCCTCCCCTCCCCTGTAAAATTAGGGAGTTAGACTAGAGAGCCCAGAGCCCCCTTGCCTCACTTGGACTCTGGCCAAGATTTGGCCCACTTGTCAATTAGCCACATCTCTTCTTTGAACCCTAGAAGGATCTATGATCCTATGGTATCTCTGATTCCCAATTTCTTCATCTGTAAAATAAGGGACAAACAGTAACGATATCAGGGTTGTTGTAAGGCTCATATAAGTGTTCTGTGTACCTTCAAGTGCTATAGAAACATCCGTATTATTACTGTACCCAGCCAGTAGACATCTGACCTCCCTTTAAGCATTTCTAGTGAGGGAGAACCTCCTCCCTCTCTAAGAATCCCATTCTGCTTTTTGGACAGCTCTAATTATTAGGAAATTTGTCCTTAAATGAAGCCACCCATTGCTTCTAATTCTTCCCTCTGAGGTCAAGCAGAACATGTCTAATCCCTCTTCCCCATGACAACCCATGAACTAGTGAAAGGCATAGCGAGTCTACCCTTAGTTTCCCCCCTCTCCCCCTTTTTATTGTAAAGTGAAGAAAGACATTCAAGGGAGACTAAGGTCTGTACCAGGCCAGGTGGTCTGACTAGAGCTGGACAAATATGGTTCTGATCCTGCCTCTGACATTACCTGTGTGACTGACCTTATGCAAATCTCTTACCCTGCCTCTGCCTTGGACTCCTCATCAGCAATCTCTGAGGTCCCTCACAGCCCTGGAGGCAGGTGATAGATAGTGAAATAGATAGGCCTGGAGTCAGGAAGACCCAATCCAACCTCAGGCACTTACTAGCTGTGAGCCTCTGGGCAAGTCACTTAACCTTTGTCAGTCATAATTTGTCCATCTGTAAAAATGAGGATGATAAGAGCCTTGCTGTGAAGATCAAATGAGATCCTCTATGAAATTATCTTAGCAGAGTAACTGGCACATACATGCTTAATAAATGCTTATTTCCTTTCTTTCCTTCCTAAAATTTTTAACTAGAACCTCCTGGACAATCATTGTCCACCTAACCCTGGCCTTCTAGGCCCAGCATGCTTCCTTCTGCCAGAGTCAAGAACTAACCTCTAGGTCGTGGGGGTGGGGTAGGAAACAAATGCTTTCCTATTATATGCCATCCATTATCTCCCCTACTGCTGAATCTATCCCACCACCTCTTTCAAGATGTGATCAAGAAAGGCCCCGAGCCATACAAAAACCTTACCACCCTCACTCCTCCACACATCCCTAGACAATGCCAGTCCAGAAGCTGTCCAAAGGACCCCAGCTGGGGTCAGAAGTGGTCCTCTGCTAGTATTCCTTGGAATACTACCTCAACACACAAGGCTTTCTAGGAAAGGGCCAGGAATGCCAGGAGATACAATCCTGTTCAGCCGTGAACACCAAGGATAATGGGAGATGGGGACAAAGATATTTCATCCCATTGACTATAGAGCTAGAAGAGATAGGAGAGGGCAACAAGTCCACCCCCTCATTTTCCTTACAGATGGGGAAACTGAGGCTGAGCGAGCTTCAGGGTCATAGAGCTGGGGTGGCAAAGGTTAAGGAAGGCTGCAGAAGTGGGCCCCCAGGGCTTGAGGGCTTGGGAGTAGAGATAGAGTAGTTTGGTAAAAGGGTTACAGAAGATGATAAGAGAATTGAAAGGCTACCCTAACTTCTCCACTCAAACTGATTTGTTGAAAACTACTCTTGCCTCCCTTAATGGCCTGAAAACAAGCTGTTCTAGGTCTATTCCCTGAACCCCGGAAATAACCTTAGCTGCTGGGGAAAATGTGATTTTTTTTTCACCTCCCCCCCAAAAGAAGGCGTGTGTTCGCAGCCCACTGAGCAGTCATCTCTGCGGCTGCCCCAAGTTGCTTTTAACAATCTCCCAAAGTGCTTCTGGGGTCCAAAAACACTTAGTCACAGATTCGGAGGACGTCAGAGCTGGCAGGAACCTTCGGAGACCTACGTCTGATCCAAGCCCCTCATCGTATAGACGAGGAAACTGAGGCGCAGAGAGGGAAAAGGAATTCCATGCAGCCCCATTAGCGCCCTGCCAGGATTCCCGCAAGGGCCGCTGGAAAGGATGCGGGAGCCCCATAGGAAGTAGACATGTCTCTTCCCTAAGCGGCTCCATGCCGGTCACAGCCCATACGTGCAGACTCCAGGAGAGATGGTGCCAGGGAAGCAGGGCCGGCATCACCAGGTGCCCAGGAGACTGAGCCAGGGGCAGCCTCTCCATCCTGAAACCCTTCCCCGACCTCCTCCACTACCCCCCCCCACATCCCCACTCTAGGAATGACATTGGGGAGGGGGCATTTCCTCCTAGACGGCGCCTCCCCGCTCCCCCAAACGCCCGCGCCCCCGGCATCCCCTCCTGAGAAGCAGCCCCTTCCATGCGCATCCACTTCCCCACTAAATAACCCGCTAAGAAGCAAATCCACCCACTCGGGTCCCCTTCCACTCTAGCTTTTTGTCCCCACCCCCGGAAGAAAAAAATGAAAAGCGCCCCCCCAAAAAAAGGAAAAAAAAAGCCCCGAGCCCCAAACTTTGGGTCCGTGTTAACTTTACCCCCGCGGCGGGCAGCCGGGCCCCGATCGCGGGGCTGTTTCCTTTTTTCTCTTTCAAGTGCGATTACATTGTGTCTCAAGCCCCGCGAGGCTCCTGCACACTCGGCCCAAAAGTGCCAAAGAAAAGCAAAAAAAAGCCGTGGCTTTGGGGGGCCCCCTTCGCCTCCAGCCGCCTCTCCCACATTCTCAGACAGTTTTATTAAAATTTTCAGACAAAAGAAAAACAAAAATGGCAGCCTGGCTTATTTTTAAAACAGGACAGGGACGCCATATTCTGCAGATCTGCAAAAAAAGGGAGAAATCCGGCGCTGGCCACCCAGCCGGCGCGGCGGCCGCGGCGCGCGAGCCCCGCTCCATTTGCAATCAGTTTATTTGCATTAAGCCCCATGAATCATTGTTTACCGGAGAATTGCGAGCAGGTTTGAATAGCCCGGCTCAAAAAAAAAAAAAAAAAAGGGCCGGAGACACTTCCTCCCCCCGCGAGCCTGCGAGCCGCGAGCTGCAGCCGCCGGCCGGGGCTGGGGCCGGGGCTGGCTCCGGGGCCGCCGCCTCCGCTGCAGCCGCCGCCGCCGGGGCTACCGGGGGTGGTGGCCGTGCGCGAGCGGCGCGAGCCCCGGGCGCTGCAGGCGCGAGCGCGGGCCGGGGCCGGAGCTCCCGCAGCCCCGGGCCTGCCCCGGGCCCGGCCCAGCTGACAGCGGGGAGGGGGGCCCCCCCTCCCCACGCCCCCGCCCCGGGCCCCGCAACTCCGCATAACTTTTGCTCCAGGCGCCCGCCCTCGGGCCGGCCCGGCCCGGCTTCGGACCGTCAATCCGTCCGTCCCTCCCCGGCCCCGGCCCCGCACAGACCTGGCTCTGCTCACTCGCGGGCAGCTCCGGGGCTGCAGCGAGAGCCCGCGCCGCCTCCGCCGTCGCCGCCCGTGCCTCCGCCCGCGCCTCCGCCGCGGCCGCTCCGCTGCCCGCCGCCCGCCCTGCCTCCCGCCTCCGCCGCGGCCGGCCGGCCGAGGAGGGCTGGGCTCGGGCTGGCTCCGCTCGGCTCGGCTCGGCTCGGCTCCGCTCCGGCGGGGAAGCCCGAGCTCAAACCTTCCGGGTCGCCTGCTGTTCACTTCTGGGGGCTGCAGGCGCCGCTACCGCGGCGGCGGCCGAGGCTGGAGGAGGCGGGCGGCAGGCGGGCGGGCGGCGGCGGCGGCGGCGGGCGGCGGGCAGGCTCGCAGGCTCGCTCCCCTCGGCTCCTCCGCCAGCCAGCCCCGCTCCGGGGGGCGCTCCCCGCCGTGTCCCCGGGGGCCGGCGCGGGCC
>NW_027187400.1:421637-451190 GCF_028583685.1 Petaurus breviceps papuanus
GGCGGCCGTGCCCGCCGCCCGCGGCGGCGGCCGCGGCCCGCCCGCCTGCCGCCCGCCTCCTCCGGCCTCGGCCGCCGCCGCGGTGCCCCGGGGGCTCCCGAGAATGGGCAGCGCCCGCCCGCCAGCCCGCCCGCCCGCCAGCCCGCGCTGCAGGGGGAGGGGGCGGGCTGGGGGGGGGGGGGGGGGGGGGGCGGGGGGCGCGGGGGGGGGAGGGGGGGGGGGCGGGGGGGGGGGGGGGGGGGAGGAGAGCCGAGCGGGGGAGAGGAGAGGGGCGCGCGAGGGGGAGGGGCGGGGGCGCGGGCTGGCGCGCTCGCACGGGGGCTCCCCAGCGCCGCCGGGCCGAGCCACAAAGGACCCGGCCGGGCGGGCCGAGCCCCGCGGGCCTCGAGGCCTGCGCCTTTCCCTGCCGGGGTCCGGGCGGCCCATTGTCCTGGCGCGGCCCGCGGGGGGGCTGACAGGCGGGCCGGGGAGCGCCCCGCTTCGGGCCAGCCTCGGGCTTCTAGTCCCCACCGAGATAAGGACACAACCTCCTCCCTGGCGAGGGGTTTATACCTTGGGGCTAGACTGTTACTGAGTGGTTATGGTCAAGAAACTGGCCAATGATTTAAAAAAGAAGACGAAGAAGAAAGAAAGAAAGGTGACAGCCCGGGGAGGGAGCCAGGCCTGGAGCACTTTGAGAACAGAGCCAGGCATCTGGGTCCTCCGAGCACTGAGCACCCTGTCTATCCTCCCTTAGGGTCCAGTACGGGGCCAGGCTCCAGGGTGCCACACCACCAAACCCAGCATCCTCCCTGACTCCTCCTTACAGCCCGAGTCCTGCAATTCAGGCCCCCCCTCTCCCCCAGCCCGTCCCTCTCAGCTGCACGACTTCTTTGCCATTTTCACAGTCAGCCAGGTCACAGCATCATTGAGCATACTCTCCTGGTCCTCTTGGGTCTCCCTGCCTCTAGATTCCAGTGCACCCTGCTCAGCACTAGAAGCATCTTCCTCTAACCCGTTTTCATCTAGCTGGAGAAGCCACAGTGACTCCCCAGGTGTGAGAGCCAATTTAAACTTCTGGGAGCCTGACAATGCAGCTGGCTCGGCCTTATCTATCTAAAGGCATCTTCCGTTAATCTTAATCCACTCTATCCCCTCACACCCCTGGCACTTTTGCTGGAGGTATAAATAAAAGAATGAAAAAATCTGTAGTTACCTGTGTCTGCAAAACCCCACCCCTACTAGACTAGAAACTCCTTGGGTGAAAGAAAGATATCTTATCTAAACTTTGAATCTCCTACTTAGGGCAGTCTATTCAAATCAATCAACGAGCATTTATTAAGCATCTACTGTGTGGCGGAACACCGGCTAGGCTGCTGGGGATCCGAAGGGAAAAAAATTAATCTTTGCTCTTATGGAAGGACTGTGTTCTGAATACAATAGATGTTGGAATCCTTTTACGAAATGTTTTTCTTATTGCAACCTTATGAGGTAGAGAGTGCAAGAAAACAAGCTTCAGAAAGGAAGGAACTTGCCCATAGTTACCCTTAGTAATGATTGGTAATAATAGCTTGGATTAAGGTCTGAAAGACTCTTTGTATAGATTTTGATTTATACCATAGTCCTGTGCAGTCTGTGCTATAAGAATCATCCCTGCTATACATATATAGCCCTTTAAGGTTTGCAAAACACTCGGCCTGTATGACCCCTATAAGAACCCTGTAAGGTAGGTGCCTTTATTAACCCCATTTTTTAGCAGATGAAGAAACTGAGACTAAGGGAATTTAAGTGACTTGCCCAGGGTCACACAGCAAGGTTGAAACACATATCTTCAGGCCCAGCACTCTAGCATTATGCTAACTATTTGGGAAAGGCAGGTGGTGAAATGAATAGAACACTGGGCTGGAAAACAGAAAGAGCATCTTCCTGAGTTCAAATCCATTCTCAGACATTTACTCAGACATTGATCCTGGGGCAAGCCACTGAACCCTGTGTGCCTCAGTTTCCACATCTGTAAGATGATCTGGAGAAGAAAATGACAATTCCGGTGTCAAGAAAACCCTAAAATGGGGTCACAAAGGGTCTGACAGGACTGGAATAACACAACTATCTTTTGGAAAATCAGGATAATAAATTGAACCTCTGAGACCTTAAGCAACAAGCCCAGGGTCCACACACCCAACAAGTGTCTGAGAAAGGATCTGAACACCCGGCCAGCATGCTTTCTACTGTTCCCCATTTCCAGCCCACTCGATGTACCTTTGACTTTTCTGCTTGCCAAAACAAGTTAATTTTTTCTCTCCTAACTCATCCATTGGCTTTGCTGTTATTGTTGGTTTGGTTTCATCCAGATTTATGATTTAATCATCATAGGCAACTCCTGGTGTGTAAACTCTCTCCACCAATATAGATCAGCAACTGATCTGTAATCTGTTATCTTTGAGAGTTGCCTGGGTCATCGGGAGGTTAAGAGACTTACTGGCCTTGTACAGGTCGTGTTTTTCAGAGACTGGCCTCGAACCTAGCTAGGCCTTCTGTCCTGTCTGTACCTAGATAGCTTCACCCACTATTAGTAAGGCATTATGGCAGTATCACATGTTATATCTTGTTTTCCCACCTCCTAGGAAAACAATATATGCCCTATGTTTTCTGAGTTAGACACGAGGGGTACAAATAGCATGTATAAGATGTGTCCCTGCCAAGGAGGAGCTCAGAGGCTCTTGATAGAGACAGGGCATGGATCTCTTACTAGAAATAAGAATACAAAATTGTTTAGCACAGCGCAAGGCACACATGGCACACAGTAAGTCCTTTACTTAATAAATGCTTGTTGACTTGACGGGTTCCCTTTACTATAAATTCCAGGTTTTGAGCACCCACAGAATTTGATGGGATTCAACGGTTCTAATTTAGATCACCCTTGATAATGGTAGCAGAGGGGAAGAGTGGTGTGCTATAAAGAGCCAGTCTTTTGAGTCACAAAGACCTAAATCTAAATCCCACTACTTCCCTGTACTGATTATGTGAGCCCAGGCAAGTGACAACCCCTCAGTGCACCAAGACAAAGTTGCTGACCAGTCACTACTCTGGTTCCCTATACCAAAGAAATCCCAGCTAGTCTCTTGTCCCTTCCCTTGATTAGGATCACATATGATTATCAAATTGGCTTCCAATGTAGGAATAAGGGTCATTAGAGCCAGGGTTGGTGGGAGTGCACTGGGTTGTCAGGATTACAAAATCTCAGATTTGGAAGGGACTTTACAGACCCATCTAGTTCAGGAGTCTTGAACTTTTTAGTGTGTCTTGGGCCCCTTTGGCAGTCTGAAGAAGCCTATGGACCCCTTCTCAGAATCATACATTTAAATGCATAAAGTAATACACACAGGATCACAAAGGAAACCGAAGGTTAGTGAAAATGAAGATGTCATTCCCACCCCACCCCCATCCAATTTCATGGACTCCAGGTTAAAAACTCCTGATCTCTATCTGACCAACAATCTCCTATAACAATTACAAAAATAATAGTAACATCTATATAATGCTTTAAGGTTTACAAAGTGCTTGACAGATGCCATCTCGCTTGATTTCAGCATCTCTGAGAAGCAAAGACCACATAATGAGGAGGAACTCATTATCTCTCAAGGCAAATTATTGCACTTCTGAATAATTCTAATTATTGGGATATTTTTTTTAAAATAACAATTTACCTTTTTCTTTTATTTCTATTTATTACTCCTAATTCTGTCCTCTAGAGCCAAGGGAAAAAAGTCTGATTCTACTTTCATGTAAAAGCCCTGTAAATATTTAAAGATAGCTAAATTGCTTTCTCCCTCCCCCAGGTATTTTATTCCTTTAGTTGAACATCCCTAATTCCTTCAGCTGATCCTTGTATGGCATGGTCTCTAGACCCTCACCAATTTGTTATTGTCCTTCTCAATTGTGGTTCTGAGGACTATGCATTTAAGTTCATAGATTTTGAGTTAGAATGGACTGCTCAGGCCATCTAGTCCAATCTCTTCGTTTTAATAGACAAACCACACACACACACACACACACACACACACACACAGAATAAGGTGAAAGTGATTTGTCCAAGGTCACACAGGTCTTACCTGGCAGATCCAGCATTTGAATCAAGGCCCCTGACTCCTGATCAGGGCTTTTTCCCACTGCAAAGATGGGATCTGACCAGAGCTTAGTAAGGCCAATATGATCACCTCAAATTTAATCCATTTCAACATATTTATTTATCAAGCGCCTCCTCTGAGCAAAGCATTAATGGTCCTAGGTGCTGGGAATCCAAAAGGAGAAATAATCCCTCCCTCCAGAAGTTCACATTGCCTTTCCTGAGAGATCATATCAGCTGATGTTCTAGATTCTGTGCCTCTCTTAACATAGCCTCAGATCATATTAGGTTTCTGGTCTTCTTGTCATTCTATTGACTCAGGATAGGCCTGTAGTCCACTAAGCCTCTCAGATTCTTTTTCAGATGAACTGTTGCCTTACAGTTAAGTTGATCTTTTTGAAGAGAGGTCTTGAATTTTCAATTTATCTTTATCTAATTTTTGTACTAAATTCAGCCTGTTCTAACCTGTCCAATTGTGGGGGAAGAGGGAAGGAAGAGGAGGATCCTGACACTGTGAGCCAATGTCAACATAAAGCTTCCCAACTTGACATCATATTCAAATTTGATAAGCAAACAATGTATATCTTTATCAAAGTCACTGATCAAAATTGTTGAATAGAACCTGTCTCCTGAAATGACAGATTCCTCTAAAGCAGTCCAGTAGATACCTCCCTCCAAGTTGACATGAAGCCATCAATAATTAGTCTTTGGGTCTGCTAACCATTTCTGAATCCAGCTGGATTCCAGTTTTCAACAACTCTTTATTTAGATGCTTTTTAAAAACTCTATTCTCTTTGACTTCTATTCATTTCCTTCTAATTTTGTCCTCTGGGGATAAAGAAAAGGTTGAATTCCACTTTTTCGTCACATGTCACTATATCTAGCCCGTATCTCTCCAGCTTTTCCACAAGGATAGTGTAAGATACTTTGTTAAATGCTTTGCTGAAATGTAGGTAAGCTATATATAGGTTCAAGCAAGAGAATGTGGATTACACACTTTGCAAATTGTGTAGCACTATGTTTCATTATTAATTTATTTATTATTTTATTATTATTATCATCATTGCTACTCCTATGACTATGAGAGGTACCATGGAGTAGTGATAACGAAAGTCAGGAAGACCTAGGCTCCAGTTTGACCTAGGCTGTTTGACCCTAGGCAAGCTACCTAACCTCTCAGTACTCCTAGTAAACTCTAAAACTAGGCAGCTGGGTGATGCAGTGGGTAGGGTGCCAATCCCAGAGTCAGGAAGAGCTGAATTCAAATCTGGTCTCAGATATTTAGCTGTGTGATCTTGAATGAGTCTCTTAGCCTCAGTTTCTCCAACTGTAAAATGAGTATAATAATAGCACTTAACTCCTAGGTTGTTGTGAGGATCAAATGAGATATTTGTAAAGCACTTAGCATAATGTCTGGTACAGATTAGGCACTAAATAAAATTTAACTATTATTATTATAAATTGCAGAGAAGGTACTAATCTGTATTGGCAGAAATTCTTTGCCAGGAACTCTCTACACAGATGAAATCACAGGTCCAGTAAATATATCTACATCTATATGCATATATTCCTATATATGTGTGTATATGTACATGTATATACATACACACATATATTATATATATATACATACATACATATAGTGTTTGTGACTACAGTATTCCCCTAATCTATCATTCTAGTAATTCTATCACTAAAGGAAATGAAGGCATGCTAGCTTTTAGTGATCACTGCTTCCTTTTCTGAATGTTCACAAACGATTCCTTTAACAGTATATCCTTCACTTTTTCCAGTAATTAAAGTCAGGCTCACCAACCTACAATCTGAAGATTCTACTGTTTCCATTTTGGAAAATTGAAACATGGGTCCTTCTCCTGTCCTGTAACACATCTTCTGTTCTCCCTAGGTTTGTTTTTTTTTTTTTTACAATATCACTGTCCATGACTCCAATCAATCACCAACTGTTTCATTGCCCCAGTTTCATGTAACATTTCATTTATGTAGTTTCTGATAGATTCCAGGGGTTCTGTGAACTTGATTAGGAAAAGAAATCATCTTTATTTTCAGTAATCTTTGGTTACCTTTCCAATCCCATATAGATTTCACTTTGTGTATTTAAAAATGTGATTCTCAATTGGGGGCCATAGACTTCACCCACACTTCTAAAGGGATCCACAACACATAAAAAAGCTAAGAATCTCTGATAGTCTAACTCAATTGTTATACAAATGGGGAGGTGGAGACTAAAGGAGGGATCACAGATTTCCATCTGGAAGGGACCCTAGAGGTCATCTGGTTCAAACTTGTAGGGATTACCTGGAAGAACCAAGACCTGGACCCTAGCACTCTTCCAGGCTGTGGGAGGTGACCTACCCAAGGCAGTTTGCTAAGTAAATGGTAAAGAAGGCAGTAGATTCCATCAAGGACTCCTGTTGCCCAACCCAGGATTCTTTCCAACCCTCATCACCTTCCTCCTTCTCTTGGTTCTGCCCAAACTAAACTCACTATGCTACCTTGAAGCAAGATGGTATGGAATAGAGACCTGAGTTTAAAGCCTGCCTCTGACTCTTATTAACTATGTAATAAAAAGCAAGTCAGTTTCTCTAAATTCAATTTCCCAATCTGTAAAATGGGGCTAAGAATACCTACCCCACAGGGTTGCTGTCAGTCTCACATGAAATGATGTAATGTGTAAAGCAGTGTATAAATAAATGTCATCTTTATGACAATGGACTTAAGTTTTTCTCATCTGCTCAAAAAGAAAGGGGGTTGGATTAGGAAAACAATGGGCCGTAGTGTATTGAGTTCTGGACTTGGAGAGCTCTGGGATCAAATCTTGTCTCTGATGCTCACAAAACGTGTGGCCATGGACACATCTCTGAAACTCAGTTTCCACGATAACTAGATGACCTGCTGTCCCTGTCTAGAGAAGCAAACAAGGTAATTTATAAGCTGTCAAGTTCAATATAAATGTCCATTACCATTATTTGGATGTACAATGACTTCCAGCTCTAACCTTTCATGATTCTATAGTAAGGGATTTGCGGACAGCTCTAATTGTCAGGGTTGTTCTCCCGTTATTGGCAAGCCTACATTTGCCTCTTTGTGGTTTGTCCAACCTCTGAGACCAAACATAATGTGCCTAATCCCTCTACCCCATGTCAAGCCCATTATTTACTGGAAGGCAACTGTCTCATGCCCCCTCCCTCCAGAGTCTACTCTTCTCCAAGCTAAACACCCCCTGGTTTCTCACTTCGCATACTCTCGGAACTCCTTCCTATCCTAGCTGCCCCTTCCTGGAGGTTCTCCAGGTAAGCTCTGTCCCTCCTAAACAGGAATGCCCAGAACTGAACCTGATATGTTCTGAGAGTGTAGCAGGACTCTCGTGTCCCAAGTCCTCATGCTTCTTTCAGCGGAGTCCAAGATCACATTCGACTTTATTTGGTGTCCTGTCATGTTTTCACTCATCTTAAGGAAAGTGATGCTTTAGAAGACTTGGTCCAGTAGGGAGTGTGTGCTGAATGGGTTAGAGTGGAGAGTGCTCAATGGCAGAAAGAACCATTTTCACAATTTTCCTTCTACCTGCTTAAACCAAGGAGCTTGGAGCCCAAAGTCAACAGTTGGCCACCCAAACTATGGGTGAAAGGAGGCATTAAAGCAGAACTACTTTGTATTGTGGAACCCCTTGGCAGTCTGGGGAAGTATACAGATCCCTTCTCAGAATAAGGTGGGTTTTTAAAAATTCCTAATTGAAGGAAATATTTAATTTCAATTATAAATAAATGAAAATAAAGATGTAATTCTTCCACATCCAAGTCAGGGACAAATTCTAAAATTCGTTCATGCTCCCCAGGTTAAGAACATTTGAGTTATAAATGATATGTGTGTGTGTTTGTGTGTGTGTGTATATATATATACAAGACACTGTCAAAGGAAATGCAAGTTAACTATAGAGAGGATGGTTCTAGAAGCTGGGAGTGGGGTTTCAGGATGGGGAGAAGGAGAGGAAAAGCTTTCTGCAGGTCACATTTGAGTGGTCTTGAAGGAAGCCAGGGAATCTAGCTTCTCAGCATTTATTTAATCTTGATTAAATGAATAGATTAATTAGATGAACATTCAACCACGTAAATTCTCATCCAACCTTTCTTACCTCAAAGCCATCTCTAGGGAAGGTGGGATTGTCCTACCTTGTAGGGGGATATGCTCTTAGCTCATGGTCTAAATATAATGGACTCTAAACTGTTTCCTTGCTCTAGCAAAGGTAGTGAGGGAGAAAGAAACTAGGGCTAGATTTAACTGGCTTTCTTAATAACTGAAGTAGTGAGAAATATACCAATTTATTTAGAGCAAAATTCAAAGAAATCAATTATTTAAACATCTTATGCAAACATTATTCATTAGTGATTAACAGATCAATACATTGTTTACTTAAAGGGGCTTATATCTGTAAAACAAAGATACTGTCTGAAATTGTATACTATAACCTGAGATTAAATTAACCATACTTGTGAAAATCTCTTTGGATTTCCTATAGCTATTTTGATTGTGAAATTATTCTCAGACATCCTTGTTACCTTGTTGGCCTCTACTGAAGTTGCAGTCACAGAGTCTAGAAGGAAATAAACAGTCTTCTACAAACAAACCCAAACTTGGGAAATGGCTCCAACAGTTAACAGATAGAGTGCCATGGGCACTCAGGAGGTACTGAGCTCCCCATCACAAGAGGTCTTCATGTGGAGACTCGACGTGTCCCCTATCATATAGAAGAGTTGAATTATAGGACCAGAGATTCAGAACTAGAAGGGATCTTAGAGACTGAGTCCAACTCTCTCAGTTTACAGATGAGGAAACCGAGACCCAGAGAGGTTAAACATAAAGACGTAAATATCTGAAACAGAGTTAGAATCTGGGACTTCATTGTTCTAAGTCCAGTGTCCTATACACATCACATGCTGACCAACTCTAAGGTCCATTCCCACCCAGAGATTTTGTGATTCTGGGATTTACAGATTCTATTGCCACAATAAAGAAGGTGGGGTAGTAGCGTTTTGAGAGTGGAAAGGTCGCAACACCAATTTTCCTGATATGATGGTCAGTCTTTCTCCCATACAGGCGATTGTTTGCAGATGACTGCAGATAAAATGGGGAAGAAACTTGACTTCTTGCTGGTGTTCTAGGCTGCCCCCACCCCCACCCATACTGTGGGTGCAGATTCTCCTGGTGAGATATCCCAGGATATGATGATCTGAGGAATAATGAGACTCTATTCACCAGACAGGGGATAGTTTAAGCTTTGATAGGCAAAACCTTGGAGCCCTTCCTTCTTTGGAGCATGTCTGAAACACCCAAATCATGGAGACTTTCCTATTGCCATTTGTAATTCTGCAGGGGCTGAGATATGTTATTCAAGTCCTAGAGAGTCATGAGAACTGCCATGGGATGAGAGCCTGACTTGGAAGGAAGGGAATAAGCATTTATATGGCACCTACTATGTACCTATGTCATTGTTATCTGTACCAATGTCATAACACAATGACATTGTGTTAGGTGCATTACAGATATTGACTCATTTGATGCTCACAGCAGCCCTGTAAGGTAGGTGCTATCATTACTCCCATTTTACAGCTGAGAAAAATTGAGACAAAGGGAGGTCAAGTGACTTGCCCAAGGTCACACAGCTAGTATGTATCTAAAACCATATTTGAACTCAGGTCTTCCTGACTCCCGGCCCCATGCTCTGTTTACTGTGCCACCTAGCTACCTCTGCAGGAATGCCAATGGTTGGTGGTTGTAGCTGCAAGGGACTAACTTTTCTTGGGTGTCACTGTTGCCTCCCCACCCACACTTCCCATCCCAGAGTTAACAAGGGCAGACACTTCTTCAGCGAATTGGCATTCCAGACCCAACACAGGCAAACCTTTGCCAGAGATCTAACCATGGGAGCCACAGAGACACCCTGTGTTTAGGCAGTCCATCTGATGGTGGAGGAAGGGAGTCTACCATTTGGAGAGTTCCAATATTTCAAGGAAGAGTTCTCAACAGTGCTTGTAAAAAGGTAGGACTGATTGAGTAAGCTATCTTACCCCCACTTAGAGTCAGCAACAAGATGTCCTGATACCTTAAGGAGGTGAGAACAAGTCTCAACCAACTAATCAGTCAAACAATTTCAAGTAAGTGCAGAGATGTACTGGGCTAAGGTTGCTGGGGAAAGATGTGTAGATTGGCTGGAGAAGGCTAGTCTTGTCCTCTGGGTTATCTATATAATAGAAAACCAGGTCAAAACCCAATGTATTCAAGCATCTGGTGAAATTAAAATTTCGTAGAATAAACAGATTCCAACATGATTTTGGAAGGAACGCCTATGGAGCTTGTCCAGTGGAATATATGTATACCCGAGACATTCAGGACAGATGGATAATGAGCTGGGCCCAGAGCTGAGCAGAAGAGAGGAGATTGGGTTGGATTCCTTTCAGGAAATTGCAAGGCTGTTTTACTGACCACCCCCCACAAGTTTCCCATAAAAGCAGCCCATCTTTTCAATACTTTTTTTAAAAGTTTTTTTTTAATTCTTCATTCCAAATTTTCTCCCTCACTCATTGAGAAGGCAAGAAATGTGATACCCATTATACATATGAAGTCATGCAAAACATATTTCCACCATGTTGCAAAAAAAATAGAAACAAGAAAAATAAAGTCTTAAAAATATATTTCAATCTGCACTCAGAGTTCATCACAATGCTAACATTTTTGATGGTGTTTGAGTTTATTGGAGTCAGACATGGAATACCACTACCTGTAAGTAACTGTGGCAGCAAGCACCCCAAGCGTGCTCAGGGTGGCTGCTCACACAGGTTCTTGGATCTGCTTTGTTAAAGGAAAGCAACTCAAAATGGGTTAACAAGCTTACTTTAATCAGTCAGACATATATTGTTTACCTTGTTCAGGAGAAAAGGTCAGCACCCTGAACTTCAAAGTATACAGGCAGAATTATCAAGACAGAAACAGATCAAGTAGACAGATTTCCAAACTGTCCAACCATTACATCCATACCCAGTCAACATCTGGGTTTCCACATCTGGGTTTTTCAAAGCCGGGGGGGCCCTGGACAATGGCTTCCCAGAATCCAGATCAAATCACAGAACACTTCTCAAAGTGACCCCCAAAAACAAAGCTACACATCAGGGCTTATATAGCCTTCTCCTGGCTCAGAGAATGTAACAACCTTATTGACCCACTGGCCAATCAAGAAGTATCTACTGAAAAACAAGCCTCCCACCCCAGGCTCCAGGTGCACGTTAGCCTAGGGGCAGGGAAGATCTTTAAATTTGCATTTCCATTACAGTAACTAAAGATGAGTGTCACACAGAAGACAGTGGAGAGGAGCATACTGAGTGTGAGCAGGTTACTGAGCGTGACCAAAAAGAAACAACGAAGGGAGACAAGCAGAAAGGAATCATCGAGGAATTCCAAGACAGGGAGAGAAGACGGACTGGTCACACAGCAAGAGTGAGGGATGACAGGCAGACTGATGGAGTGTCCCAGTGGTACCCTGGAGACTTGGGGAGATCCCTGCAGTGAAACTGGGAGAAGACATGGCACACAGCATAAAAGACAGAAATGGATGGATTGTGATCTAGGCCAGCGGAGGGAAACCTTAAATTGACTAGATCACAGATGCCTTTAAGAATTGAAGAAAGGATTATTGTAACAATGGGCAGCATGGTAGCATGTAGTTCTGAAAGCATTCTCTATGGACCCTAAAGGTCCCCTTTCAAGGAGTTCAAGAGATCAAAACGATCTTCTTTTTAAAAAAATATTTATTTATTTTTAGTTTTCAACTTTCACTTTTATAAGATTTTTAGTTCTTACTCCCTCCACTCCCCCACCAAGAGGACATGCAATCTGATATAGGCTATACATGTATGATCTTATTAAACATATTTCCACATTAGTCATGTTGGGAAAGAAGATTCAGAACAAAAGGGAAAAACTATGAGTAAGAAAAAACAAACAATAACAACAAAAAGAGAAAATAGTCTGCTTCTATTTGCATTCAGATCCATAGTTCTTTCTCTGGATGTGCATAGAATTTTCCATCATTTGTCATTTGGAATTGTCTTAGTTCATTGCACTGCTCTGCAGACCTAAGTCTATCAAAGTCAGTCATTGTACAATGTGTCTGTTACTGTGTATAATGTTCCTCTGGTTCTGCTCCCCTCACTCATCATCAGTTCATATAAGTCTTTCCAGGTTTTTCTGAAGTCTGCCTGCTCACCATTTCTTATGGAACAATAGTGTTCCATTACATTAATATACTACAACTTGTTCAGCCATTCCCCAATTGATGAGCATCTCCTCAATTTCCAGTTCTTGGCCACCACAAAGAGGGCTGCTATAAATATTTTGTACATGTGGGTCTTTTTCACATTTTTATGATCTCTTTGGCATACAGACCTAGTAGTGGTATTGCTGGATCAAAGAAAGGGTATGCACAGTTTTATGGTGTTTTTTGCATAATTCCAAATTCTTTAGAATGGTTAGATAAGTTTACAGCTCCACCAACAATGCATTAGTGTTCCAATTTTCCCACAACTCCATTATTTACCATTTTCACATTTGATTAAAACTATTTTCATAATAACACTAAGGTATTTTCATTTTTAATTAATGATACTTGCAGCTGTTATGAAGGTATAAGACCAATAACACCAACACAAAGGAGGGCTGCTAGCACAGATTCTTGGATCTGTTTTTCTAAAGGAAAGACAGCTTCAAAGGGGTCAACAATCTTACTTTAATTAAACAATGCAGACAGATAAGTAGAAAGAAGTGAGTATCCAAGAAAGAATCCAATAGACAGGGCTCCAACTATCTAAACAAAGTAGTAGAGACATAATCACCAGACCAGGGAACACCAAGATCTGGGTTCACAAAGCCAGAGGGCCACTTAATAATGGTTACCCAGAGTCTTGTCTGGTCAAATCACAAAGAAACATTCTTCCCATGAGTGAGCCCCAAAGCAAAATACCAACCTCCCAGGAAAAAAAAAAATATGTATATATATATATATAGTTTTGACTAATAGGTTTATGCTAAATTGTAAACATCTGAAGGGTCAGCCCCCTTTGAACCCTGGTAATTAGCAGCTGTGCTGAGCCACATAGGCTTTGATGCCTTCTGGCTCTGGGCCTATTAGTTAAAAGTGTGTTTGTGTGTGTGTGTGTGTGTGTGTGTGTGTGTGTGTTCGTGTGTTCTGAGGTCAGATATTGTCTCAGGGCTTGCTCATGGAAGGATGTCTAGCCATTATCAAGGGGTCCCCCAGCTGTGAATGTGAATCACTCATCAAGGCTTGGAGAGAGACCTCTGAGAGAGAGAGGAGACCTCTGATACCAACCCTTGTGAGAACACAGGAACACTGGACTGATAGAAAGTAAAACTGTTAACATCTTTCAGGAAAGTATGGGGTTTAGTGAGACTGGAATAGTTGTCTGTTATTTCCCAATTATTGTATTATTTTGCTGTGCCCAGAGCCCATACTGGAGTGTCTCCTCCCCATGTAAGTCTGGGGGAGGACGAGCTGCCCCAGAGTTGGGGTGGTGTGGGCTAGAGATGGAGGTTGGGGGCAGGAGCCCCTGGAGTCTACTATGCCTGGACTCAGGCAGGAGCAGAGAGAACTTGGAGTGGAGCAGTCCCTTCCCCCATGAGGTGAAACATGGAGCAGGAGCTGGGAGTGCTCAGCCCACAGACCTGCAGGAGGAGGAGCCAAGGGGCTTGGGTCTTGGCCCCGGGTCAAGATGGAGGCTTTTCAGCGAGGCAGGAGCAGTGAGAGTGATTTCCTGCCGCATTGCCCCGGGATGGTTTGGGATCCAGGGGGTGGAGTTGTCTGTGGTGGGAGGGGGGAAGTGCTGTGGCCTTTGGGGACCCACCCTGTTGGCTTTGTCACCCAGTTGCCCCTCAGGACTTGGAATCGGGGGCTGGAGCAGTGTTAAGACTTAGACTCTTTGGTTCATTAGAACATGTGTGCACCTGAGTGCTAGTTGGGAGCCTGCAATGACAGTGTGGGGAGGACAAACCCCCAAGAGGACTTTACTTGGACACTCTGAATTGAGGAGATTATAACCTACTGTGACCTAGGGGTGGAGGGTGTTGTATTCTCTGCTACACCTGGGGATATGTTATGCTAGGGAAGACCCTGGCCCAGGATCCCCTGATGGTATAAACAAATATTTTGTAACAGTACCTGAGTGGGGAAGAGCTAGTTATTCACTCCCCAAAGATTTTGGCTCCCAAAGAATGTATAAGGTGGGGGATATGCTATGTTATGTTATATACTGTGCTATGTTGCTGAATGGTATGTTTTGTTTAAGGCCATTTGGCCACCCTGGTAATAAGTTGTTATGGATTATGAATGCTTTAGTTTCTTGGCTCAAGGTTTAGTTTTGTATAAATAGAGTGCTCATTATTCACAGCAATAGCCCTCAGGTGTGTTGCCTTGATTGACATTACACTGATCCAGATATTGGTCCAGATACTGATATAGTGCTGAATCTGGAGTCAGCAAGATTGAGTTCAAATCCTATCTCTGACACTAGTTTCACAATACCAAGACAATATGTTAAATATAGGTAGATATAACCCACATAAACAAAAGCTTTTTGGAAAATGCTCAATAATTTTCAAAGGCATAAAAGTACCCTGAGACTAAAAAGTTTGAGAATTGCTAATTTAATGGATAAAGAGCCAGCTTCAGAGCTGGAAAGTTGAGGGCCCAAGACTCACTTCTGACACATACTGGCTGTGTGACCGAAATCAAGTCCTTCAACTAAATTAGGAGTCTTGAAAGCCCTTTTGTGTCATAGACCCTTTGGCAATCTGGTGGAACCTATGAATCTCCTCTAAGCATACTATATTTAATTGCATAAAATAAAACAGGATTGCAAAGGAAACCAATTATAATGTAGCTATCTAAAGACACACACATGTATGTACATTGTTGTTTTGGGGTCATTTCAGCAGTGTCTGACTCTGTGACCCTATCTGGGGTTTCCTTAGCAAAGATACTGGAGTGGTTTGCCATTTCCATTTCCAGATCATTTTATAGATGAGGAAGCTCAGGCAAACAGGGTGAAGAGACTTGCCCAAGGTCACACAGCTAAGAATTGTCTGAGGCTGGATTTGAACTCAGGGAGATGAGTCTTCCTGACTCCAGCCTGGAGCTCTATCTACTGTGCCACCCATGTACACATATGTATACATACACATGTCTATATACATGGGTGTATATGTGCATATTGTGTATACGTGTGTGACTATATATATGAATCCATACATACATATAGCTCTCAAGTTCATGGACTCCCAGGGTCCTTGAGTTTTTATATTCTATAATCCTATGAACTCAATATTCAAATAGCAGACCTAGCACTCCATTTTTCCCCCACTCATCATCCTGAGAGAAAAGGAGAGGCCTCCATTTTGGGAGCATCTGGACCAAACTGTACGACTGTCATAGGTCCAGTCTTGTGAATACCATAGCCCCCTTCAGCTGGCATAGGAGGTTGGGCACTGCTTTGGGAAGGGAGACACTCCTGATCTCAGGTGGCTTAAGTATTAAAGGCCTGGTAACCATATCAGAGCTTAATCTCTCTGTTCTCCTTAATAAATAAATAATACTACAGCTCTTATAAGAGAAGTGGTGGGCCAGATGAACCCAGAAATTCCTACAGAGCCACACTTCAGGACCTCATCAATAAATATCTTCAGCCAACTAGAACCGGTATGGTTGGCAGCAGGTTAAGGGTGCAGATGCTGCAGGGTCAGTGTGTAATAATGTGTTTGTACAACTGCAATTACTACGTCCTCAGATTCCTGGTATTGGGAGGAAAACTAGAGCTCAAGGTCCATCACGGGAATGTTTCTGGCTATGACATGCCTATTATCAGCAATGCTTCTAGTAACACCGGGAGAGAAACATGACCTTTCCTCAGTCCCAGGTACTGTGCAAATTATGCAGTCAGTCAGAAAACCCCTTATTCGACTATGAAGAAAAGGGGGCATCTAGGTTAAAGGTTTTATAACAAAGGTCCGTCTCCTTCAAGTCTCTCTCCACTCTAGCCCATTCTAAATTCAGTTAGTGATTTTCCTAAAGTGCCAATTTGACCATGGTCACACACACACACACACACACACACACACACACAAACACACAATCAATAAACTCCAGGGGCTCCCCATTGTCATTACCATTGTCATCATCACTGTGACTATCGCTAACATTTGTATAGTGACTACTTTATGCCAAGAACTGTACTAAACACTTTACTATTAACTCATTTGATCCTTACAACAACCCTACTATTATTATCACCATTTTACAGATGAGGAAACTGAGGCAAACAAGTTAAGTGACTCCAGGATCAAATATAAAATCCTCTGTTTGGCATTCAAAGCCTTTCACAGCCAAGTTCCCCCTACCCCCGCCTTGTTCCAGTCTTCTTACACCATACAAACCACTGGAACCCCATCCCACCTGGACCCCAAATGCATACTTCTGCATCCAGCAACACTGGCTTCCTTCTATTCCACAAACAAGATACTCCATCTCTCTGCTCTGCGCATTTTTGCTGGCTGTCCAGGTCTGGATTGTCCTCCCCTCCTCATTTCCACTTCCTGGCTTCCCTGGCATTCTTCAAGTCCCAACTAACATCCCCCCTTCTACAGGAAGCCTTTCCCAACCCCTCTTAATTCCTTCTGTTAACTTTTTTTCTATTCATCCTGTATAGGGCTTGCTCGTATATATTTGTTTTCCTGTTGTCTCCTCCATTAGATTATGAGCTCCTTGAGGGAAGGGACTGCCTTCTGCCTTTTTTGTATCCCCAGTGTTTATTGTGATGCCTGGCACATAGTAGTTTCTTCATGAATGCTCATTGACTGGTTGAGAAGCTTACAACACCATCACCCTCATGGGGATAGAAGAGGCTATCTGCCAAGCATCTTGGCTGCCATGATGGATGTACAAATTGCAAGGAGAATGTTATTTTCCTCCACCCAGTTGACATTCCATCCAGACTGGATTCAGAGTTCTGCACTTTCAGTCTCTGCACATTCACAAAAGCCATCCTTCATGCTTGGTGAACACTCTTTCCTTCAATCCTATCTGTCAGAATCCTAATCTCCCTTTAAGACTATTTCCTCTATTAAATCTTTCTCATCCTCCAAGTTTTTCCTTCTTCAAATTAAGATGTATAACCTATGGCGGGAGTCCCCAGACCTTTAATTCACACAGAGTCCACTCACAGACACTGCCCCCAAAAGATTACTCTGTTCATATTTGGTTCATATTGCCCCACATACAGTTTACTCCGAAAAATTTCAGAATATAGTTCATGAAAGTAGAGATATGGGACAAAAGCTAGTGGGGATGTAGGATCTCCACAAAAGTGGGCAAGAGGGTATGCAGTATTTGTGGATCATAGATTTCATAGAGAGTGAGATGTGAGAAGGCTGGAAAGATAAGAAGGGGCAAGTTATTAAGAGCTTTAAATGACAGAGGACTATATATCTGGATCTGGAGTTTACTGAGTAGGGGGGATTAAGTCTAAAGGCTTAGACTTCAGAAAAAATAACCTTAGCAGCTGAGTGGAAGATGGATTGAGTGGGGGGAGATTTTAGACTGGAAGACCACTAAGTTGTTGTCATTCAATTATATTTAACTCTGTGACCCCATTTGGGGTTTTCTTGGCAAAGATGCTGAAGTGGGTTGCCATTTCTTTCTCCAATTAATTTTCCAGATGAGGAAAATGAGGCAAAAGGGGTTAAGTGACTTGTTCAGAGTCACACAGCTACTGAGTATCTAAGGCCAGATTTGAACTCATGATGATGAATCTTTCTGACTTCAGGACCAGTGCTTCTTCCACCCAGCCACCTAGCTACCCTCTCTAATTAAGAAGCTGTTGCAAAAGTCTAGTTAATTAGTCCCTAAACTTTTTGGTTTCAAGACCCCTTTACACTTTTAACAAGTATTGAAAACCCCTTTATACTGTTAAATTTTTTTGAGAGCCCCAAAGAACTCTTGTTTATGTGGTTTATATCTGACAATATTTAACTATATTAAAGATTAAAATAAATATAAAATTATTTATTTGTTTAGAAACAGTAATAAACTTATTACATTCTAATATAAATAACATATTTTTACCAAAAAAAAAAACCTATATTTTCCTAAGCAAAAAAAAAAGTTAGTGAGAAGACCAGCATTGTTTTGCATATTTTTTACAAATGTTTGGCTTAATGGAAGACAGCTGGATTCTCCTATCTGTTTTGGCATTCAATCTGTTACAATATGTTGTTTTGGTTGAAGTGTATGAAGAAAAGTCTAGCCTCACACAGACAGGTTGTTGGACAAGTAAGGAGTATTTTAATAGGCAAACAATGACTTTGTATTATTATGAAAACAGTTTTGACCTTGAGAACCTCTTGAAAGGTCTTGAGGCCCTGCAGGGATCTGTGGAACCACACTTTGGTCTGGTTGATGGATGATAAGAATAAATGAGGCTGGTAACTGTATGAGTGGAAAGAAGGGGATGTACATAGCAGGAGTCGTGAAGGTAGAAGCACCAAGATTTGGCTATGGATTGGATAGATGGATTGAGGGAATGGGAGGAATCAAGCATAACACCAAGGCTGTGGGCCTATATACTCACCCAAGATTTCCAGAGAAGAGTGTGGGGCCATTGGCAAGAACAGGGAAGTTCATGCTGTTTGTCCAATGATGGGGGGGGCATCTCGACTTGTGTGTGAATTGGATTTCAGTCAGGCAGAGTTGTGCAAAGTTATCAACTTCATTATATTTTCCAGACTCACTGTAGTCAAGTGGCAAGACAAAAGTCAGGACTACCCGGCGATGGCCCAGAATGCAGTGGACAACCTTGGCATCTTCAATGTCTTACCCAACTCTAAGTACTCCATAGCACATGCTTCAGCCGCCTTCATGACCCATTGGAATAAATTGTTCTCATCTGCCCATTTTGCCAGATGCTTGGGGCAGATACCCATCTAACTCACCAACGGGCTTGAGACCCTTCAGTTGCCCTCAACCTGGTTTAGCTCATCTGCTGAGAAGGTTTTACCTGGGAGTGGCCACTGTACATGCTACACCTTCTCAGAGCCACAGGTCAGAACTGGGTGACAGGTGGACACCAACGGATGATGAGCAGCCTGGAAAAGGGCTCAGCAAGCTCTTACACCGGAGGTGCTAGTCCTTCCTGACACTCCATATTCCCCAAGGGAAGTTCATAAGAGGAGAGGAAAGAGAATGAGTTCCTTTTTGGGACATGTTGATTTTGAGGTATCTAGAAGACATTCGTTTAGAGATGTCTAAAAGGTGTTTGGTGATGTAAGAAAGGGGCTCAGGAGAGAAGTCAGGGCTGGATACATATATCTGGAAACCATCTCCATACAGATGATAATGGAACCCATGGGAACTGATGAGATCATCAAGAAGATAGTATGTGCAGAGAAGAGAAAAGGGCCCAAGTGATATGCCCTTGGGTACCACCATAGTTGGTGGATGTGACCTAGTCAAAGAACCAGTAAAGGAGAATGAGAAGTGACCAGATAGCTAGAAAGAGAAACAGGAGAGTGCAGTCATGAACACTCAGAAGGGGATCAACGGTGTCCAATGCATCAAATGCTACAGCATGTTAAGAAGGATGAGCAGTGAGAAAAAGCCGAGTGACAGGGGAATTAAGAGATTGCTGGTAACTTTGGAGAGAGCAGTTTGAGGTGAGAGGTGACATCAGAAATCATACTGAAGAAGGCTTATAACTGAGTGAGAGGAGAGGAAGTAGAAAAATGGGGCAGCAGCTGGTGGGAATGTGGGATCGAGTGTGAGTTTTGTCAAGGACAAGGGAGACATAGGCATGTTTGTAGGCAGCAGGGAAGGACAGATAGTAGGGGACAGGACAGTAGATAGGAAGAAATTGAAGATTAGAGACTGGACATAAGGGACAATCCTGGAAGGAAGGATTTATTAAACATCTACTATATGGCAGGTACTCAGCCAAGCACTTTACAAATTCTTACAATGGGTGGTCGATGCTATTATTTTACCCTTTTCCCCTTAGTTGAAGAAATTGAGGCAGACAGAGGTTAAGTGATTTGCCCAAGGTCACACAGCTAGTAAATGTCTGAAGCTGGATTTGAACTCAAGTCTTCCTGACTCCAAATGCAGTGTTGTATTCACTGTGCCTCCTAGCTGCCTCCCTCTACTAGAAAAGAGGGGATAGGATCAAGAATGTATACAGAGAGTTGGTCTTGGCAAAAAGAATGACACCTCTTCATATGAGACCAATTTGAAGGAGAAGACAGTGGGAGAAAATATCTCAGTGAAATGAAGAGGGAGCTCATTATGAAGGGCATCATTTTTTTAGTGAAGATGATTCAAGGTGGCAGCTACGTGGCCCAGTGAATAGAGCACTGGGCCTGGAGTCAGGAGAACCTGAGTTCAAATCTAGCCTCAGACATTTACTAGCTCTGTGACCCTGGGCAAGTCACTTAACCCTGTTTGCCTCAGTTTCCTCCTCTGTAAAGTGAGCTGGAGAAGGAAATGGCAAACTACTCTGGTATCTTTGCCAAGAAAATCCCAAATGGGGTCACCAAGTCGGACAAGACAGAAAAATGTCTGAAGTACAACAACGACAGCAACATGATTCAAAGTCCTAAGCTGAGAAGGGTGGGGAAAAGGAATCCTGTTTGAAGCAGTGACTGTGGGAAGCGGGAGAGTGAATTGATTAGGGAGGAGTAAAATAATTGCCTTGCTACAGTGATGTCCCCATTGAGATTATGTGACATACATCTGTAGTGGACCCAGATGGTAGAGTTTTATGATTTCTTCCAGCTCCCTTCAGTAGCATGTGAGTAGGAGCAAAGGAGACAGATGGTGGGGTTTGGCAAGGCTTGATCAGTAAGGGGACAAGGGCACAAGGGACTTCGGAGTAGAGGGCAGGGCAGCGTTTAGCTCCTTGACCAAGGGAAAGAGAGGAAGACAGAGCCAATATGGGGGGATGACCTAGGAAAGAACGGAGGAGTGAAAGGATTGGATGATGATAGGGGAGGATAAAGGACAGAGTTTGGAGTTGTAAGGCATAGGAAATGATGGAATGATAAACTTTCATAATACGAACAGGAAAACAGTACAATTCTCCTCCCTCCAGGGAGATAGATGAGTATGGGAAAGACCATAGCAGTTCAGAGTATGGCTCTATCTGCATATACTGCTGACTGAAATTCTTCATAGGGTCATAGATTTGCAACTGAGAAGGAATTAGAGGTCATCTAGTCCATTCCTCTCATTTTACAGATGAGGAAACCGAGGCCCAAGGCATTTGTAACTTGATGAATACTGGTAGGTACATGACTACCCTCCCACTCTTGGCCTTGAAAAACTCCAGTTGCCCCCATTACCTCTAGGATCAAATATAAACTTCTTTGTTTGTTATCTAAAGATATTTACAACCTGGCCCTTTCCTATCTTGTCATTCTTCTTATGATTTACTCCCCGCTATGTAATCTACTGTCCAAACATTATGGGCCATCCATCCTGGCCTGCTGGCTGTTCCAGCCTCATCTCCTTACATTTACACAGGCTAGCTGTCCCCCATGCCTGGAATGCTCTCCCTTCTGTCTGCCACGTAGAGCCCTTATCTTCCTCCAAGACTTAGTTCAATCCCCACCTTCTATAGGAAGCCTGTCCTGGTACTTACAGGTACTAGTGGTGACTTCTCATCCAAGGTGGCTTTGTATCAATCTTGCAAATATCTATATACAGACATATAGCACTTTTTCTGGGATCACCCTCCATCTACAACTCACACTGGAGGACTAGGTCCCCAGAGAGCAGCTAAATTACCCTTCGGGGGGGGATAGCTAAGTGGTGTAGAGTATAGAGAATCGGCCCTGGAATTGGGAGGACCCGAGTTCAAATCTTACCTCAGAAACTCAACCCTTAATAGCTGTGGGACCCTGGGCAAGTTGCTTAACCCTGATTGCCTCAAAAAAAGAACCCCCCCCCCAAATAAATTACTCTTACTTACCTCAGGATTCTCGGAGTAACCCTGAAGAGTTGGGGTTTCTGGTACCATCATTCATAAGCTCTCATCCAATGTGCTCTTCCCAATATTAATTAACCAGTTAATATCAATGACCTTTAACCAAGGATGTTTTGTTATATTTTATATATTTCTTATACCTTTAGAATTAGATCAAATAAAATAGAATAGAAACAGATAGACTAGGATGGAAGTTTGACCTTTCTTCCCACAAACAGAGGACACACATGGCCCTGAGGAGAGTGAGCTTAAATTTGAAGCATGTAAAAAAACACATACACGGGGAACACTTGTGACTGAGGAGTCCTGGACCTGGGAATAATTTTTTTTTTTTTGCTCTTCTAGGACCCCTTCCTAGCTCACTCCTGCATGTGGCACAGCCAATGGACAAATGGCCCTTTTGCTCACCTAGGTTGGGTTCTTGTTGGGAATCGGCATCTCAGATGCTGGGTCAGGCAAGTCACCTTGTGACTTGGCTGGTTCCTCACTGAATTCAGTGGCTGCCATGAGAGTAGGGGCTCCAATTGTCGGTGGGACCTTGGAAGGTTTGAATAGATCTCTTGGTCTCATCTGCTTCCTCAGCTATTTCATTTCAAGATAATCCTTAACCTAAGATCAGGAAATAATAATCACAGAAGTAAAAAGGCACCATGTGTTCAGAGATACACGGTGGTCAGGTGGTGGAGAGGTCCCCCACTGTCCGTTCACAACAAATACTTTTCACTTGAAATTTTCCAGGGGAGAGAACAAGGGGTCTTCCCTCTGAATCTTGTGTATGCCTGTATGGTTCTAGCTCAGCCTAGTCCTTCAATCAGAAAACTTTTTGTCATCACAGAGTCCCTTGTGGGCCCTTAGGTCACTCACAACTGGGATCTGGTTCCCCCAAATTCCTCATGGCAGATGGGAGTAGGCAGAGAATACTGCCCATATATTGTCTATGTATGATCCATCAGGAAGTGCACATGCTCTAATGGCTGGGACTTCATTGTCCAGTCTTCAATTACATACATGTTGTCTCCTCCATTTGAATATAAATTCTTTGAGGGTAGGAACTTTTTCTGCTTTTTTTTTTTTTCAAAGGCAGCTAGGTGGTACAATGGCTAGAGAGTCTGGTCCTTGACTCAGAAAGACCTCAGTTCAAATCCAGTCTCAGACACTTAGTGGGTGACCACAGATAAGTCACTTATTCTGTCTGCCTCAGTTTCCTCAGTTATAAAAGAAGGATATTAATAATAGCACCTACCTTTCAGGATTATTGTGCAGATAAAATAATATTTCTTTTTTAAAATTTTATGTATGTATTTTTCATTTTCAACATTCACTTTTATAAGATTTTGAGTTCTAAATTTTTCTCCTCCCCAAGATGGCATACAATCTGTTATATATAGTCTATTCTAAAATAATATTTCTAAAGTGCTTTGCAAATCTTAAAGTACAATATAAATGCTAGCTATTGTTATTATTCTTATATTTCTATTACCTAGCACCTAGTAATGGCTTAATAAATATTTGTTGATTGATTGATTGGTGTGTGTAGAAATAGGCTATCATGATCCTAGATAGGACTAAACAGTCTGAAAACTGACCACAGGAAGTCTACTCCTAAGTAACAGTAGCTCAGGCTGACAGGAAGGAGCTGGTATATTCTGCCAGAACTCCTTCCCTCTTCCTGAGCCAGAAGATGCTATGGGTGGCTGCCTTCCCAGGGGGTGCATACACATTCTCCCTGAGATCATGGAGGGACCCTTCACTGCGGCTGAGTAGGTTGCCAATCCTCTTGAGTTGTGGCTGTCTAGGAGGTGGCTTGTCCTTCTGCGTATGACACTACAAAGGTTTCCTTTGCCCCAGGATGTGTGGAGTTCCCTGGGGTGAAGGTCTATATTAAGTTTTATTTGTGCAGGTTGCCCCAGGTGGTCTTCCACACACCCTGAGGAACCAACAACTGTTTGGGCCTCATTGTGAGGCTGCTGGGTAGGGCAAACGAACCACCCCCTCCAGATCCATCCTTCACTTCCTGGAAAGCCTTAGAGTCTCCCCAGAGGAAAGCGATTTCCTCTGAGGTTTGGTCCATCTATAACTGGAGTGTTCTGGGCCATTAGCTCTGTGGAGAAATCCAGCTAGAGGGTGCGCAGGACTGCAAGCCAGAAGGCCTGCCACTGATGGGGCTTGGGATGTGTGTTTGGTGGTAATCACATTCATTCATCATGAAAGGACCATAATACGGAGCATATAGCTGCAGAAACACAGTTTGAGAGTTAGAGGACCTAAGCCCCAACTCACTTACTACCTCTGTGACCTTTGGCAAGTCATTCCCTCTCCTTGGTCTCAGTTTCCTCATCTAGAAAATGAGGGGCTCAGACTCATTGACCTTGACCTCTAAAGTCCCTTCTCAGCTTAAGTCTTTGATCCTTATCCTGAAAAGGGTAGAGAGAGAGCAGGCTGGCTGTACTAGGGATAAGTGGGATATTGCAAGGATTGTTTTTTTTTTTTCCCCAATATTTGTTTCCCCAGTGCTTAGCACAATGCCAGTTACCTAGTTAGCACTTAATAAATGCTTATTAGTTCATTGATTCATTGATTCATTCATGCATACGTACTCCTTGCTCTCGGTCATGTTCCAAGCCTTTTTTGGGCACTCACTACTGGGGGCTCAGAACTATATTATTCAGATATAGCATCTGTTATGGTGCTCTCCTTACTACTCTAAACTCTAGCTTTCCGAAGAACTAGGATCCAGACAACTTCACCAGTTACACAGGCAAGGGTTGATTGCCTGTCAGCCTGAGCCATGGTTACTTAGGAGTACACTTCCTTTGATCAGTTTTTGCCTGTCCAGTCCTAGCCAGGATCATAACGGTATATTTCTACACCCACTAACCAATCAATCAGTCAATCCACAAAACTTTATTAAGCCATTACTAGGTGCTAGGTAATGGCCCTAATCCTCACTCTTCCAAGCTCCTTAAATCAAATTTTGTGGAATGGGGTAAATCAACAAGTCAACAAGCTCACTGTGCTCCAGGCACTCTGCTAAATGCTAGGGATTCAAAGAAAGACAAAAGGCAGTTCCCTGCCCTCAAGGAGCTTATAGTCTAAGAGGGGAGAGAATATGCAAATAACTGTGTTTGATGACCTGGAGACGGATAAATTGGATATAAATTGGGTAATCTAATCCTCTGGAGATCTACATTTGGACAAAGTCACAAATTCCCAAGGATCTGCACCCAAACATTCCTCTGTCACTCTTTCACCATACTGTACACAGCATAGCACAGTGAAAAGACACCAGAGGACTGGGGTTCTAATTTGGGCTCTGTCACATAATATCTGTGTGACCCTGGGCAAGTCACTTATCTCTGGGCCGCTGTTCTTCATAATAATGGTAGCTACCATTTATATATCAATTTAAAGTTTGCAATACGATTTACAAATATTATCTCATTTGATCCTCTCGACAACCTTGGGAGGTAGGTGCTATTGTTCTTACCCCTATTTTACAGAGGAGGAAACTGAGGCTGGCAGAGGTTAGATGCCTTGCTCACATAAGCCTCTGGGCTGGATTTGAACTCAGCTCTTTCTGACTCCAGGTTCAGAGTTCTGTCCCATGGGACATCTAACTACTTCTTTATCTGTGAAATGAGTGGGACTGGACTAGATGACTTCTAAGCATCTCTGATCTTATGACCCCACTGACTCACACAACAGCTCTGTGCCAACTCAATCACTCCCTCTGGCTGTAACCCTCCATCCATGATCCATTCTCACCCCACTCTGTTGCAGACACCAGGAGCCAGATTAAGAGGCAATGTGACATAATAGGGAGAGTGCTGGACCTGGAGTCTGGAAGACTAAAAGGAAATCTTGCCTTGCTACGGTAGCTATGCAACTCTTGGCAAATCACTCAAGCTCACTGACCCTTCTGCTCTCTCATTTATAAATGGAAATGGTAGTCATAGTGTCTACCTCACAGTGCTCTTGTGAGGATCCAGCAACATAATGTAAGTAAGCACTTTACAAACCTTAAAGTGCAAAGTAAATGGGAAACGTTATGATTATCTCCTGCTACTGGTCCAAGCATGACCACCAGAGTCAAGACATTTGTCTCTACCTAAAGAGCTGATCCCCCAGGAGATGCAGGCAGCTGCATCCTCCCTTTCTTCTCTAGAGGCTTGCTGGACTGCATAGAGTGCATGATAGGTAGGTAGGTAGGTAGACAGACAGACAGACAGACAGACAGACAGACAGACAGACAGACAGACAGACAGACAGACAGATAGATAGATAGATAGATAGATAGATAGATAGATAGATAGATAGATAGATAGATAGATAGATAAATGGATAAAGTTTTAGAAGGTTTTAGTGGACCTTGGCAAGTTTAGACAGAAGTGAAACCATCCCTATCTTAAATTCTATCCCTATATTTGGTTTTAGCAATCCAATGACAACTAGCATTGTCAATGACAGAAAGCCATGAGATACTAGATTTAGAGAGCTAGGCATGGAAACGTGGTCTGAGTTCTGGAGCAATGGGACCAAAGCTAATGGGAGCTCACACAGAGCAGAGTTGATGTAGGAAAGTAGGGCACTGTTCTATGGGTGATGAGGTGGCGGTATGATATGGTGTATAGAGTGTCAGGAAAACACAGATTCAAATCCTCCTTCAGACACTACTTCTGTGGCCTTGGGCAAATCACTTAATCTCATTAAACCTCAGTTTCCATCTGTAAAATGGGGATGATAATAGCACCTACCTCAGAATCAAAGAATTTGAGACCCGGAATCTCAGAGGCCACGTAGTCCAGTAGAATGCCCACTATAATACATCCGACATGCTATTGTCCAGCCTCTGCTTCAAGACCTCCAATGTGGGGGGCGCTATCACCTCCCAACATAGTTCATTCCACTTTGGGATAACTTGAGTCGTTAGGAAATTGAAATCTTGTCTACATTTACTTCTTTAAACATTTCTACCCATTGTTCCTGGTTCTGCCCTCTGGGGCAAACAGAACAAATTTAATCCTTTCTCCACATGTCAATCCTTCAAATACTTGAAGACAGTGATCATGTTCTCCATGAGTCTTCTCTTCTCTAGGCTAAACTTCTCCCATGCCCTCAACTCATCGTCCGTCATCTGACATGAATTCAAGGTCCTTTGACATCCTGGCTTGCCTTCTCTGGACTCTCTCTAACTTTTCTTAAATTGGGGTGCCCAGGACTGAAAACAATACTCCACATATATGACTGATGAGTCCTAAATGTACCCATAATGGCCTATTTAGACAGCTCCCTCTGGTCTGTCCTGTATACATTGTGTTTCTGGTGGAGAATTTCATTCATGAGACTCCTCCCTGTTCCTGGAAGCTATGCCCAAGATCATATTGACTTTTTTAATTGTTGTAAGGATCAAGTGAGATTAACATATGCAAAGCGCTTTGCAAACCTTAAAATACCATATAAATGCCAGTTATCATTATTGTTATTTTTAATGATACTTTACTTTTCCCAAAGGATTAGCCAAAGATGGCATAATTATATGGTGATCGTCTGCCACTCTTGTTATAGGGAAGTCAGTGGCTCATGTTCCCTCAGAAGAAGGAAGCACAGCTGTAAGCTCAGACATGCACCAAGTATTTCATCAGTTTTCCTTCCAGAAGTCCCATGAGGATCAAGCCCTACACCCACCTGCATGCTGTCATTGCACCCACTGTGCAAGCAAATAGGCAGGAAGAGTTTAGGGTCTGGTTAGTACTGGATTTCTCATGACAGCATGAGTAATTACAACACTTGGTTGAGTAGCAGGGATATAGACACGTGGGAGCCTGCCCAGAAACTAGTGTTTGTATTTCATCAGCAATGCCCCAAGAGGGATCATCACTGGAGATTGGGGAGATATCCTGGGAAGAGGGTTGCAGTACAAACCTAGTGGTTACCAGATTAGAGGCTCACTGCATGGCTGTGTGTGGATAATATCCAATTCAGCAAACCACGGTCTTGAGGAAGGGACTCTTTTGGCAGTAATATGATCATGGGGAAATTTTCTTCAGCTACTTACCTCTACCTCCTGGTAACCAAACCATACTCAAGAGAAATCTCATGAATGAACTTTTCCATCAGAAATACAACTTTATTTATTTTTTTTGTTTATTTTTTTTTTAGAAACACAATTTTAATACGGCAGACAAGAGGGAAATGTCTGAATAGGTCATTGTGGCTGTATTTAAAACTTACCAAACAATGCAAATTCCAAAGACTTAAAGAAATGTAAAAAAAGGTAAATAACCAAGGACAAATATAGTGGATAAATATAAGGAAACACTACCATTGATTCATTCATTTATTCATTCATTCATTCACCAACCATTTTCTAAGCAATAATTATGTGCTAAGCCCTGGGGATACACAAATATGGAACAGTTCCTGTACTTAAGATTGCATTCTATAGATGAAAGAAACACAAACACGGAACACGGAATCACTGAATTTGGGGATTAGAAGTGACCCCAGTGGCCATCAAGTGCCATCTAGATCCAACAAAACTTCTGTTTGAAGACTTCCAAGAAAGGGAAGCCCACCACCTCTTGAGGTAACCTGTTCCACTTTGGGACAGCTTTAATTGTTAAGAAGTCTTTCCTGAAGACGTATATGCATTGATGCAAAGTGAAGTGAGCAGGACCAGGAGAACATTATACACAGTATCAGCTACATTGTGAGATGATCAACCATGATCGACTTAGCTCTTCTCAGCAACACAATGATCCAAGACAGGTCCAAAAGACTCACAATGCAAAAATCTATTCATATCTAGAGAAAGAACTGATGCAATCTGCATAAAGATCAAAGCATACTATTTACATTTTCTTTGTGTGTGTATGTGTATTTTTCCTTTTGTTCTTTTTCTTCTTTCACAACATGACTATTATGAAATATGTTTTACGTGATTATACATATACAACCTATATAAAATTGCTTACCATCTTAGGGAGGGGGGAGGGAGAATATTTAGAACTCAAAATTTTATATTAAAATGAATAAATGAAAAAAGCAAAATAAAATACTATTTAAAGGGGGGAAAGGGAAGTCTTTTCTGAATGCAAACTAAATTGGCTTTTTTGCTGTTGGTCTTTGCACACAACACCCCAGGCCAAGAGGCTTCAGGCATTTTCACTGGCTGAATCTCATGCTTGCTACTCTCTCCTTCATCTCCACCTCCTGCTTCCCTGGCCTCCTTCAAGTCTCAGCTAAAGTCCCACCTTCTGCAAGAGGGCTTATCTCCAATTTATCTTGTGTGTGTACACACACACACACACACACACACACACACACACACACACACACACA
>NW_027187400.1:451200-515599 GCF_028583685.1 Petaurus breviceps papuanus
ACACACACACACACACACACACACACACACACACACACACACACACACGATGGTTTGCTTATTGTCTCCCCATTAGACTGTGAGCTCCTTGAGGGCAGGTACTCTTTTTCTGCCTTTATATCCACAGAGCATAGCATAATGCCTGGCACATAGTAGGTGCTTTAATAATGCTCCTGGATTTGAATTGGCTTACCTTGACTTCCACCTACTATAAGAACTTCAGGGTTCTGCCTTCTGGCATCAGGAAAAACAAGTCCAGTCCCTTTTCCACATGACATCCCTTCAAATATCTGTAGACAGCTATCAGACCCCTTCTGAGTGTTCTCTTTTTAATCAATCAGCCAGCATTTATTCAGTGATATATCTCACAAAGGACTGACCCAAGACAACATAATTATATGGTGACAGATTACCACTCATGTCATATTGATTAAGTATTTACTTATAGCACCAGGCCCTGTGTTGGTGCTAGGGAGGGATCTGAATACAGAGAATGAAATGATCCTGACTCACTTACATTCTAATAAGGGGTGTGGAGGAGACAATGGGCACATGTGTAAGTATATGCAGCAAAAATAGGAAGTGGATAAATACAAATGTATAGGAGGCAGTTTGGAGAGAGGGCCCTAGAAATTGAGGGAATCCAGGGGCGGCCAGGTGGCTCAGCGAGTAAGAGTACTGGCTCCAGTGTCAGGATGACCTGAATCAAATCTGGGCTCAGATACTCAGCACCACACCCAGAAATAACTAGCCGTGTAACCTTGAGCAAGTTACTTAACCCTGGTTGCTTTAAAAAAAAAAAAAAAGAAAATTGAGGGAATCTGGAAGGGCTTCATCTAGAAGCTAGTGCTTGGGTTTCTTCTTAAAGGGCTTTTATGAGGCTAAGATAAGGAGAGAATATATTCCAGGCGTGCCGTACAGCCAGTGCGGGAGCATAGTGATGGGAGATGGGGGAAGAGAGAGGCCACTTTGGCTGGATCGCTTAGTTCTGCAGAAGGCTGAACATTCCCAGATTCCTCAGACAATCCTCAGTTGACCTTAATTGTCGTGGTTGCCTCCCTCCAAATACTCTCCAGCTTATCAATGTTTTATTTAAAGCATGGACACAATAGTCCAGAGGAAATATGTAAATAAGACAAGTAAACACAGATTTAATTTCCAAAAGAGAGGATACTAACACCTGGGGGGATCAGGGTAGGCCACATAGGAGGTGGTATTTGAAGTGAACCTTGAAGGAAACTAAAGATTCTAAGACGCAGATGTGAGGAGGGAGGGGATTCTAGGAAGCAGAATCAGCCAGTACTAAGGCCCAGAGGGGGAAATGTATGACAAACAGCAACGGGGACATTTTGTCTAGAATAGAGAGTTCATGAAGGACAAAGAAGCACAATCTTCCTGGAAAGATAGAGTAGAGAAAGATAGATCATCATGAGGGTTTTGTTTGTTTTTGGTGGAGGCAATCAGGGTTAAGTGACTTGCCCAGGGTCACACAGATAGTAAGAGTCTGATTTGAACTCAGGTCCTCCTGACTTCAAGGTCAGTGATCCATCCACTGTACCACCTAGCTGCTCCTCATTATGAGTATTTAATGTCAAATAGAATTTGTATTTTATCTGAAAGGCAATTGGAGTTTCTTGAGCCAGAGAGTAACATGGGCAGACCTGTGCTTTAGAAATATCAGTTCACAGGTGGCCAGGTAGTACAGCGAGTAAGAGCACGGGCTCCAGTGTTGAGATGACCTGTGGATCGAATCCAGGCTCAGACACTTAGCACCCACCCAGAAACACCTGGCCGTGTAACCTTGAGCAAGTTACTTAACCCCAATTGCTTAGGGGCGGCCAGCTGGCTCAGCGAGTAAGAGCACCGGCTCCAGTGTTGAGAAGACCCGGAGATCGAATCCTGGGCTCAGACACTTAGCACCACACCCAGAAACACCTGGCCGTGTAACCTTGAGCAAGTTACTTAGCCCCGATTGCTTAAAAAAAAAAAAAAAGAAATATTAATTCAGCACCTTTGTGGAGGCTGGATCGGAGAGGAGAAAGACAAGGAAACTTATTAGGATATTATTGTAATTGTTCTGGTGAGATATGGTGAGGGCCAGAACCACCACGGTGGTTGTGTAAGTGGAGAGGAAGGAAATGGATAGCTGTGGGCTACCTGTGGAGGTAGTATCAACCAACTGAATATGAGGGTTGAAGAAGAATCAAAGATTCCTCTGAAGTCGCAAACCATTTTGTAGTAATGACCAAAGTGCTAAGGACAAGGAAAAGAGATTTTTTTTTAACTATGTTGGGTAAGAGACAAAAATAAAAAATATAATAAAAGGGACACTTGAAGTAGAAGGGATGAAGGAACTGGCGACAGAGAGAAGGTGGACCTGGTCCGCTTGTTCTCCATATCAAGAAGAACGATAGTCAGGCTGGAAAGTATGGGAGGGAAAAAGCCAAGCAGTGGGTTGAAACCCAAGGCATGTGAAGATACAGTAACAGGGCACCTAGCTGTCCTCTAAGAGTCTGGCTCAGTGAGCTCACAGAACCTACTTCGCAGGACTTTGGAAAGAATGATTGAATGTGAGCCAACCTGTGGAGAAAAGTAGAGGAAGCCTAGGACCAGAGAAGGGTAAATGCTGTCCCTATTTTCAAGATGGGGAAGAAAGTGGATTCTACAGATGGCAGGCCAGTGAGCTTGACTTCATTTCCTGGTCAAATTCTAGGATGCATTAGTAAAGGTGAGAGTCGGGGTGGAGGAGTGATGAGAGAGTTGGCTTCCACTGAAGAAGACAGGCACAGATAAAGAGAAATAGTTACCTGAGGGAGGGAGTGGCTTCAAGAAGCATGGCCCCTTAGAGCAAGGAATCGATGTTTTGGTTCATTATATGTGGAGTGTTTTAAAAATGTAGACGTTAATAGTCTAAACTGTACTAAGACTTTAGGCACACCCTGTATTTAACAAGAGCTTATTATTTACTCAATGGGAATATACTTTCTAGAACTATTAGAAGTAATAAAGTCCCTCTCCCCTTTTTTTGGGTGGATGTTCCACAGTTTAAGGTACCCAGATTCTTATAGGGTCACCTGGATTTCTCACATAGTGGTTTTGGTACAGCTTTGAACAAAAAAGTAAATTTCATCAATAAAAATGACCTTTTCCCCACTCTTCAATACTCCAGTCTTTATATTGTCTTGCTTTAGACAATTTTTTTTCTTCATAGCAATGGTTAGCAGCTATTTAAAAAAAAAATTTTTTTTTAAGTTCTCAGATGTTCTTCATGTGTGGTCCATGAATCTCTGTGGGTCCCTGAAACCCTGTCAGAGAATCTTCAAGGTTAAAACTATTTTCATAATAATTCTAAGATGCTATTTGCCTATTAATGTACTCTTCCCTTGTCCAACTACATATCTGTGTGAAATTAGATTTTCTTCCTATATTTCAACCAAAACATGTCAAAAGCATTCTGGATACAGAAACAGATATGAGAATCTATTGTTTTCTATTTAGCCAGATATTATGGAGATTTGTAAAACTATAATAAAGCAGTGCCACTCTTCTCACTAATTTTTTAAAAAATATATCCATTTTTCATTAAAGCATGCTATTTATTTTTACATGTAATTTATTTTACATGTAAATTTACATTTATTTTTTATAGGTAATCATTCTGTTATTATTTTAAATGAATTAGATATTTTAAAATTTAATCAGTTTTCATTTCTAATATGGTAAATATTGATAGATATAAACCCATATAAGCAAAGCTTTTGGGGTGAGTCTTCAATAATTTTCATGAGTATAAAGAGTTTCTAAGATCAAAAGGTTTGAGAACCACTGCTTTAAGGGAATCAATAACAATATTACCAACTTCCATTGTCCCTTTGAAATTCTTTACTTGTTTTCTGAGGATTAATTAAGTTGCTCTACAGCAAGAGTTTTTTGGTTCTTGGTGGATTTTTTTATTTTTGACTGAACATTTCTTTTCACTTCAGTACAAATGATTGTATTTCATTGTGGTCTTGAATGATCCTTTAAATGCTTGACTTCCCCACACCAACAGCCACTGCAATTTCTCTCATAGTCATTGAAGTGTGCTCTGTAAGAACCAGAAGTTATGTATATCTCCCTGCAGTGACATACATTCTTAAAAGCCACAAGATTTAAAATGTATCCAAGGAGGGCAGTTCATGTATTGCACAAAAATCCAGCCTTCATCCGGATAGAACTAAGTAAAGGTGGAGAAACCAGTTCAATCTGGGTTCATCTAGTGAAGGTCAGACATCCTGAGTCAGCCTCTTGCCAGTAGAAACAGGCTCATGACCACTGCTGTCATAAAGTGAAACGACTTCAGAATTATTCCTTGTCCCAAGGATTTCCTATGTCACTCTAAGTGTCATGTCCAAGGTCAACGCAGGCAGGAGTTGAAGGTATCTTCAAATATTTGAAGGGCTTTTATGTGAAAGAGAGATCAAATTAATTCTGTTTAGAATGTAAATCCCTTGAGGGCTGGGACCATTTAGGACTTTAATCATTGTATCCAGGGGTATTCTGGGTACTGACTAGCAAGAGACGATTGTTAAATTTTCAGTGAGAGTATTTACACCTCAGAAATTGGCAAAAGCTACAAAACAGGGCTTGATTCATTGTGTCGTTTACTGTCCAGAGGTAAGAAAGTGATGGAGAAAGTCTTAATAACGAAGATTAAACTTAGAAGTGCCTCGTTTATTTTTAGTAGTAGTTTAACATTTGCATTGAATGACTCGATAAATGCTTTACCCCAAATGATCCTTGAAATGCTTGGCTTCCCCACACCAACAGCCACTGCAAAAACCAGAATGCAGAACCAGATGAAGTTATAGAATCAGGAAGCTGAAGCCACAGAGTTAGGTGTGACTTAAGGAGAAAACAAAACAAAAAAATATATCTGTGTGAGATTAGATTTTCTGTATACACTTCAACCAAAACAGCATTTCACAATAATCTGAATGCAGAAACAGGTTTTTTTTGTTTTGGAAATAAATCCATTTTTTTTTCCATTTAAGTATGCTATTTATTTCTTAAAGCTTTTTATTTTTATTTTTTATTTTTCCCAATACGTAGAGCTGTCCAAAAGGTGGATGGGCTGCCTCAGAATGAAGTAGACGGGCCAACTAATGAGATCCTTTTGAGCTCTGAGGGTCTGATGCCTGGATCTATGTATTCACTGCCCTTGGAATGGCCCTTTGTACTAATGACTTCAACCTGTAATCACCCCATTCACACCTGATGGAGGTTTCTGGAATTGTCTCTCCAGCCCCAGCACTATCAGTTCCAGCCTTATGTATTTCAAAGGGTTTTTCCGAGAAGAACCACTTTGGAAAGTTCCAACAAGCATCCTCCACTTAATGTCTTCTTTCCCGGCATAGTTTTGCCCTCACATCATTATCGCCTTACACTATCCAGACTTAACCATACCATTGTGCAAGTCAGGCTGCGGCATTGTTCTACTAAGACATAAATTTCAAAGACAGTGTGGATCTAAGCTAGGTCCGGAGCCTCTGGGGCATGGATTTTCCCCCTAGTGACAGTCTGTTTTCCATCACCACAGCCTAAGCCCTCTTCCCTATGACAGCCCTCCCAATACATAATGACAGCTATCATTTCTCCCAGATCTTTTTTTCTTTAGATTAAACATTCCCAGTTCCTTCAACTCACCCCCATATGGTACAGTCTTCAATCTCCTCATTGTCCTGGCCATCCTCTTCTGGACACAGATTCATAGCTCTAGAATTGGAACAGATCTTATGGGTCATCTACTTCAACCCTATCATTTTTTTTTTTGCTTTTTTTTGGGGGGGGTAGGGTATTTGGGGTTAAGTGACTTGCCCAAGGTCACACGGCTAGTTTTTTGTGTCAAGTGTCTGAGGTCGGATCTGAACCTAGGTCCTCCTGACTCCAGGGTCAGTGCTCTACTCACTGTGCCACTTAGCTGCCCCTACCCCTATCATTTTCAAATGAGGAAACAGGTCTAGAGAAGTGATAGTCTGACAGCCAAGGTCACACAGGTAAATGAGTTGCAAGGTAGGGGCTCAAACCTAGGTCTTGTGACTACAATTCCAGTGTTCTTTGTCAATGTTTTCCAAAAGCATGGCATACAGAACTGAACACAAGTATTCCAGATGTCATCTGACCAGGGAAGAGGTTAGTGGAATTATCATTTCCTTCCTCCTGGATGCTATATTTCTATTAATGAAGCCCACGAGTGAATCAGCTTCCTTGGCTACCACGTTTCTCTAACTGGAGGTATCCTCCAAGGCCCTGACCTGGGCCCTCTTCTCTCCCCCCTCCACTGTGCTATCTTATCCAAATTGATCTCTTTAAATGGCTCCCCTCTTTTTGTCCTCAGAATGGTTTGTGTTTTTGTCGGCAGAATTCCATTCTTGACAGTCTCCTATTCCTCTTGAGTTAACTTCTCCTCTGGTATTTTGGGTCACAGGACCCTCCCTATTTGTTTTCTGGACTCTCATAAATCTGTCCCAAAATATAAGGTATGGATCACACTAAGCTCAGCTTTCCTCTCCTTCATCATGATCTCTGAGACAGAGCAATTACTTCCTTTCAAGGGCCCTGTCTTTCTCCTTCAAGAACTAATTCTTCCTTTCTGGTCAGAATGAAATCCAGAAAATTAGTTCCTCTTTTTGCTTCCTCCACATTTTGAAGAATGAAATTATCATTAGAGAAAATCAAGAATTTATCAGCAGCTCCTCTTCTGGCAGAGAATTCCAATACATATCTGGATAGCTGAAATTCTCCATTGATGCCATACCAGACCTGGGATCTGGTATCACCACCTATACTATATACTCTTTCTGGGCAGATATTCAGTAGCAAATTCCCAATACAACATCACTCCTGTTTGCTCTCCTATCAGTCCTCGTTGAAAAGTATTTCACCATGTTTCTGTCCTCCAATTCTTAGATTTCTTCATGTGAACATCTTTTTTTTTTTTTTGGCCTTTTGGAGGGAAATTGGGGTTAAGTGACTTGCCCAAGGTCACACGGCCAGTAAATGTTAAGTGTCTGAGGCCGAATTTGAACTCAGGTCCTCCTGACTCCAGGGCCGATGCTCTATTCACCGCGCCACCTAGCTTCCCCATGAACATATCTTCTTAATATACATTATTCCACTATACTTTTCTGCTTATGCTGTCCCTTTTTAAATAAGGTATAGTCTTCCATCACTATATTCCATCCTTGGATACCACGCCATCAAGAGTCAGTGATACCTACGAGACTGATTTACCTCCTTGTATTATGATCTAGGTAATAATAATAATAATAATAATAATATCTAGTATTTCTATAGAACTTTAAGGTTTTCAAAGTGCTTTGCAAATTTTGTGTTATTTTATCTTCCTAAAAACCCAGGAAAGCAGGTGCTATTATTATCTCTATTTTATTTGAGACAAAAAGAGATAAGATGATTTGTCCAGGGTCACACACATAGCTAGTAAGTGTCTGAGGCTAGATTTGAGCTCAGGTCTTCCTAACTTCAGATCTAATGCTCTGTGTACTAAAGTAGCTGCCTTGTTTGTTGTTCACAGTTTGTACATTTGTATATAGTTCTCTGACACTCTGTGTTTAAAGGCCAGTCCTCTTCTTGGACACTGTCTTCTTGTGAATTATTTGTCTTTTTTTACTGTTTTTTTTTCATCCGCTCTCTCTCCTACTCTTTGTTATATTTGGTTTGGCAGATAAACATAGGCAGTTTTCTCCCATCCTCTATATTTTTTACTATAAGTTTTACTAAGAAACTACTGCAAATATTAATGAAGAAACCTACTTTTTCTTTAAAACTATTTACCCTTAACTACATTTAAATGTAAGGTGTCATCATGCTTTTTCAGTTTTTTCCTCTAAATGTGCATCAGTATGTTCTCTCTACTCATTTCATTCACTTTACTTCATGTGATTGTTATTAGTTTATTCTTCATTTTGTGAGCCTGCTTTTCTCACCTTGCCTTATTTCACAAAGGCCTTTCCAGATTTCTCTGTAATCCACACACTTGTCAGTCTTAATTGCGTTATGGTATTCCATTACAGTAACAGACCAGCACTAATTTAACCATTCCTATGCTGTTGGATTTTTAGGTTGTTTCCAGTTTTGTGCAATTGCAAATTATACTCCAAGGAACAGTTTTAAACACACTCTATTTTCAGTTTAAAGTTTCCTTGATCAGTTTTGCAAATCTCCTGGTAAATGTTTTTCTGGACCTTGTTAGAGGTACTCCATCCCTAGACAAGAGACCATCCTTCCTATATCTTAAGCTGTGATCCATTGTTAGACACCATTAAAAAAAAAACAGATACTTTCAAAGACTACATTTATCTTCTGAAGCCTATGCCCTAACTGACAGCAGGGATGAAGATACCACCTGTAACCATGAGGTCCTCAGTTTTCTGCCCAGAACTTTGGGACACCCAGCAATGTTTTCTTTAGGTTCCTTCTGTCTTTGTCACTTGGTCACCCATGAGTAACCAGAAATGAGTCGTTCTATAAGTCACGGAAAGTCCTCCAGCCTGTTAAAGATAAACACACTGAGAAACCAACATACCTAAATGCTTGTTGACTGACTGATCCATACCTACCAGTTCAAGCTATGCCCAATTAAGTATCTCCCAGCGAGCAGTCCTCAACCACCACTACAATGCTTGCCTCTTATCTCCTTTTTTCTTTTTTTTAATTTTTCAAACGCTTTATTCACTTCTGATTTACATCATTCATTTCTGCCAGATTTTCAGTTACAAATTTTCTCCCCCTTTTTCCCCTACCCACCACCCCAAAATGGAAATCCCACAGGATATCCCCTCCTCCAATCTGCTCTCTCCCATATCTTCTCCCATATCCCCTTTGACTTTTCCAGTAGGGCATGGTGGATCTCTATGCCCCAGTGCCTGTATATGTTATTTCCCAATTACATGTAAAATAGTATTAATAATAGTGTATATATATATATATATATAATTTTAAACATTTGATTTTAAAACTTTGAATTCCAGATTCATTCCCTTCCTCCTTTGTCACCCACCCTTACTGGGAATATAAGCAGTTCAGTATAGGTTATACATGTGTAGCTAATGCAAAACATTAACATAGAAGATATGTTGTAAAAGACTAACTATATTTTCCTCCCTCCTATCCCACCTCCCAGGTTAGGCTGGGGGGGAGGGAAGTCAGAAGCACCCACTTTTGAAAAGGGACGGGATCAAAGTAGAGAATAGAACAAGTGGGAGGTGGGATAGGAGGGAGGGAAATATAGTCAGTCTTTTACAATATATCTACTATGTTATTGTTTTGCATTAGCTACACATGCACAACCTATCCTGAACTGCTTATCTTCCAGTAAGGGGGAGCAACAAGGGAGGAAGGTAATGAATCTGGAATTCAAAGTTTTAAAATCAAATGTTTAAATATATATATATATATACATATTACTATTATTAATACTATTTTACATGTAATTGGGAAATAAGATATACAGGCACTGGGGCATAGAGATCCACCATGCCTTACTGGGAAAGTTGAAAGGGGTATGGGAGAAAACATGGGAGAGAGCAGATTGGAGGAGGGGATATCCTGTGGGACTGCTATTTTGGGGCAGTGGGTAAGGTAAAAACGGGGAGAAAATTTGTAACTCAAAATCTGGTGGAAATGAATGATGTAAATCAGAAGTTAATAAAGCATTTGAAAAATGAAAAAAAAACATTTATGATTTATTTATTTTTAACTTTTTAAAATAATTTTTTTTTGCTTTTTTTTTTTGGAGGGGGAGGGCAAGGCAATTGGGGTTGAGTGACTTGCCCCAGGTCACACTGCTAGTAAGTGTTAAGTGTCTGGGGCCAGATTTGAACTTCCGTCCTCCTGACTCCAGGGCTGGTGCTCTATTAGCTATGCCACCTAGCTGTCCTTATTTTTAACTTTTAAAAAATGTTGAGTTTCAAATTCTCTCCCTCCTGCCCACCCCTCCTCCACCCATTGAGAATGACCCCTTAACTTCTGATTATTACGAGATGACCTCTCTTTTTCTGATTATGAGGAATTGGCTTCCTCCTGAATTGTCCATACAGCTTGCCCCTCTCCTGCAAGATAATTCAGTGGTCAGTGCTTCCTGGGTCACATTCTTCCATCACTCAACTTCCTAATTCTACTTAGGATTCCCCTTCTACCCTGTCAAATTCTTTTTCATCTTAATTTTGCCTTTGAACCTCTTTTTTCGTTCTTCTCCCAAGGAGCTGGCAAAGTCTGGCTGGGATGGATATCTGCAGGGTGGGACAGAGTTGTGCCTTATTCAAAGACTATGGGGGCTGTCTTCCCTCATCCTGAAGAAGGGGGGAGATCCAAAGCTTTGAGGGAAGGTATTGGTCACACAAGGATGGAAACGCCTGAGGACTAGAATTGCAGCTGAGTTGGTGAGGGGGTGAGGCCACATTGCTGCTGCTGCCCACCAATGACCTACAAGGGCACTCACAGGAAAGAGAATGCTAAACAGGGAAGTCGTAGCTGAACCTGGGAGCAGATGCCCAGTGGTCATAATCATCTCTGTGGCTGAAAGCGAAACTGGTAACATCCTTGCTTTTCTATGCTTTGCTTCACTTTCACTCTCCAGACTCAGTCTTGAGTCTAATACTGAACTGTATTCCCAATCCATGTTTCCTTAAGAGTTTGTTTTGATTTTACATTTTGAAATTTAAAAAAAAAAGAAAAGAAACTGGTTTCCCTAAGATCCCATGGTTATTTGAGGACTGGTTTTACGCATATGCTCTTGGGAGTTAAATACAGCTGAGCAGGGATGGGGAAGGAGGGTAATGAGAGGTAAAGCATCCAAGATGGTAAAGCATAAAAAGCACAGGAGATTTTATATTGTGATATAGATTTACGAGACAGAGATAGATTGTCTAATCCCAGAGATTACCAGCTGGGGGCTCAAGATGAACAAAGGAGCTTTTATTGATCCATATTCATCTAGCTTCCAAAAGTAGATATCACATGGAGATGGATTCCCCTGGGCAAAGGAGGCTGAGGCTAGAGGCTCCAGTAGATGGAAAAGTGAAGAAAGCTAGAGATGGTCACCTTAGGCATCTTCGATACTCCACTGTCCTTCCTTAGGGAGGCTTATCCACAGGGTGGAGCTGGAGGCAGGTACTAGAAAGTCTCACCTGAATGGAGACATTTGGGCATGGAGGGTGGTACGCACCTGGGGGTGGGGACCACCCAAAAGCATATAATGTGTTCTGTTCTTCTTGCCCTTTACCAACCGTGTGCTAATAATAATGCTAGTGCATTACTAAAGATAAATAGACGCCAGCACATTTATATAACACTTTAAGGTTGGCAGTCCTTTACAAATATTATCTCACTCGATCCTCACAATGATGCTGGAAGGCAGGCAGATATTATTCCCAACACTTTTTACATATGAGGAAACTGAGGCTGAGAGAAGCTACAAGATTTGCCCAGAGACACAAGGCTGGCAAGTATCTGAGGCAGGATTAGCACTCAGGTTTTCCTGACTAAAGTCCAGTGTAGAACACCACCTGACTGCCTCCAAGTATACCTCAACTATTGCTAGACATTCTTTTTTTTTGGAGGGGGAAAGGCAAAGCAATTGGGATTAAGTGACTTGCCCAAGGTCACACAGCTAGTAAGTGTTAAGTGTCTGAGGCCGCATTTGAACTCAGGTCCTTCTGACTCCAAGGCCGGTGCTCTATTCACTGAACCACCCAGCTGTGCCTAGACATTCTTTCAAGGAATCCTTCATCTTCCCCATCCATATAGAGAAAATGTATTCCTTTCCTGCTTTCACTTTCTTTAGGAGGGAGACCAATCTAGATTTTGTTTTCATGTAATTATTGCTCTGAGCACCGGAAGAGACACAAGTGTAGCTTACTCTCTGAAGGTCTGTAAAATTACTCCTTCCCTTCATCCTTGAGGGCACTGAAATTCTGGGTCCATTGGCATTCTTGCTGCTGGTGCTTTAGCCTATCGCTTATGGATATACACACACATACATATATACACACATATACCTATGTACACATACATAGAACACATGTACATATACATACATACATACACATACATAGATATTTCACGGCAAATTGCTTGATTGTGGTACCACTGGCTCACTTGCAAGAGATGTCTAATCAAGTCTGAAAAAAGCTTTCTCACTTTTTTCCAAGACTTTCCCACATTTTCACTTGAGATATCAGCTTTTGCCTCTGCCTTTGATCTGTATTGAACAGATTCCCGCTGAAATCCTAAAGCAAACAGAAGCTGTCTTCCTTGTCTTCTCTCAGAAGATCTTAAGCAGAAGTCCCATTTCTATCCACTTCTCACCTCTTCCTTTATTTTCTCTCCTACCAGTAAAATTTCAGACACCATCTACTTTTTCTTGCTTCTTCATGGGTCTCTGGCATCTACAACAGATTTGCCTAGGAGGATGTCCTTAATTCTGAAGATAGCTTTTGAAGGCCACTAATTTTCACTTCAAGGAGACCATAGTCAGGACTGTTGAGTCAAGCCCTACTCTATAGTATGAGGAACCTAAGAATTGCAGTCCTAAGGCCCCACACCCTGAATTAGGGCCCCCCAGGCAGTGATTTGAATAAACTCTGCATATATATGGGTTCTTGTAGTTTTTTTTTTTGGAGGGGGGAGGGTAAGGCAATTGGGAGGGAAAGAAGGAAGGAAGGAAGGAGAATTTATTAAGTGCTTACTATGTTACAAGCCCTATGTTAAGGGTGGTGACCAGGAGGCGAATGAAGACCAGCCCAAGCTCCTCCACAAAGTGGAGACCCCAGGAAGAATTCACTAAGGAAAGCAAGCAGGCCTTATGAAGAGATATTCCAGTTTGACAAGGCCAGAGATGGTTGGATGCTCCAGAATGAGGTGGTCCCAGGCACTGAAGGAAGTGCCAGGATTTTGCAGTGGCAGAGGCATAGCTTTCAAGTCTGGAAGTCAGGGGCAGAACTAATTGGTAAGTAGTAAAAAACATTATCTGCTTCCAGGTCTACTTTGCAATCTTTGATCACAAAAATTGATTGAGTGAAATGAGAGGCACAGGATTGGATTGTCCTTCCACCTAGAAAAGATCTCTCAGGAGGAGAGATGTATAGGAATTTAACTATGATCCCAGGTACTTTGGGGCCACTTGTCTATGAAGCCATATTTGGGTAAGCAGGGAGAACTCCATTGGTTTTAAGGGTGAAAGCAAAAGAAACTCAGAAACAATTAAAACCTCACGGGTCTATAAGATAGTTAATATGGGCATGAATCTTCCCAAAGAATTCTGACTCTAAACTACTTGGCCAATTCCAGGAGAATGACTGTGATTTGTTCTCTCAAGTGAGGACAAAAGGCCTTCTGAGGAAGGTGCTTATCGTTTTTTGAGATTCTACAAATGAATGCTAACTCAGGTTCTGTAGGGGAGGGTAAATAAATTTCCAGCACCTGAAGATCCTAACATGGAAATGGGACACCTCAATTATGAATATAACTATGTATAAATACATGTATATGTAGAAAAAGAGAACAGAGAGGTGAAAGGGACATACTGGGGAGCTGGCTTTCTTCTATATAGGTCTTCCAATCTCTCTCCCCTCCCCTCCTCTCTCTCTCTGTCTCTGTCTTTCTTTCTCTCTCTCTTTTTCTGTCTCTTTCCCTCTCTTTCTCTCTGTCTCTGTCTGTCTCTCTCTCCCTCTCTGTCTCTCTGTATCTCTCTCTCTCCCTTCCTGTCTCTGTCTCTCCCCCTTGCTCTCACTTTCATTCATTCTCTCTTCAGAGAGTATCTGGATCTGTATGTTTCATCTCGTACAGCTAGAAGAAGCTCTCCCCTCCCAAGTTCTCCAGCCAAGTCCATCCTTCATGCAGTCACAGACCATTGAGTCATCACTCCCTTCACCAATGAAGAACTTCTACAAATCCTCCAGGCTGGAACCTGGGTTACACAGGCATCCATATATTCTCTAGCAAGCAATATAAATTCATTTGCATTCCCCAGAGGAAGGATTCCACTTGCAATTAGAAAATTCTAAGAAGCAAACATCACGGGATTGCCCTAAGGAAGATCATAGAAGACACTCTCCAGACACTTTGAAATGAACCACAGCAGCCATAGCTTAATGGGATCCATGCCCAGCCAGTTATTGTCCTTGCCAGTATGATTGAAGGCCACTCCAATAAAGAGTCTTCCAACTTGAGTCATCCATTTGCTCACCAACAGATTGATGGATGACAAAGAAACTGAAAACTACATCAAGAAGACCAATATGGCAGCATGGCCTTGAGGAGGCTGCAGAACAAATTGGGGGTGCTATGGAAAGCGCTGACTCAGGATGGGGGTGCTTGATCTCTAGTTCTGTCCTTGTGACTCAGTGTAACCAGGAGTAAATCACCCACCCTGAGCCTGCTACTGCCTGGGCTACCTACCTCACAAGTTTGTCCGTTCCTTTGGTAAATATTTACTCATTGTTGGGGTAAGCTCTAAATAACATTTTAGCCAAAGCACTTTGGCAAGTACAACCTAGTCTACAGGCACGAGAAATTGCTAACATGGAGATTATTTAGGGGAAGAAGGGTGTGAAGAGTCAAAAGAAACCTGGGTTTGAATCCCCATCCCACTCACCCACCACCAACAAGGGATGAGTCACTTAGTCATACCTCACCTTGGTTTCGCTAGATATAAAATGGGGATGATAATCTCTATAGTACTTAGCTAACAGGGTTCTTGTGAGGCCCAAAGGAGATGATAGCAAAGTCATTTGCTATTCTCAATTATAAATGTCAGCTACTATTAATATGCTTAGGCCAACTGACAGTAATTGGGTGGGGTCCTATTTTTATAAAATCATATAAATTTTTCATTCACAGAAGCCATGGTCACAAGCAGTCATCATCATAGTGAGAGTAATAGCCATCTCTAATAATAGTACACTGTTTTTAACACCCTGAAAGAGTTTCAAATACGCTATAAACATTTATATGTGTTAAAATAATTATGTAATGATAATTTACATTCTTATGGTACTTTAAGCTTTACAAAGCACTTACTATTCCATTATCTCAATGGAATTTCATGGCAGCCCTCTGAGGTAGGAAAGGTAATAAATATCATCCCCATTTTACAGATGGTAATATTGAGGCTTAAGGTCACTTTGCGGTCTAATATAAAATCTAATACAAGGGGTCTAATATAAAGAATATTGAAATTGGAAACAGGAGACCTGGACTCTAGGTCATACTCTGCTGCTAACTTTCTGAGTGGCCCTGGTATAATTCCAATTATTCCAATGAGAAGGATCTCTGTTAGTTTGAGGCCTACACAGCGTGCTATGGGTGACTGGGTCAGGAAGGAGGATGATTCATGCGGTGGTTGGGTTTGTGGGAGAAGGCAGTGATGTGGTGTCTAGCTTCTAGTCCTGTGGCTATTGCCAACTCATTGGGTGGCCTTGACCTTTGTTTCATCCTCTATAAATTAAAGAGAGTTGAACTCAATGATCTCTGAAGTCCCTTCCAGCTATCAAACATTTTATGTTTTAAGGTCCCTTCTGACTCTAAAATTTTACATTCTAAAAGTCCCTTGCAGCTCTAACACTCTATGTTCCAAGGGTCCTCCCAGCTCTGATACTCTGTATTCTAAAGGCCCCTTCCAGCTCTGAGATTCTGTGTTCTAAGGCCCCTCACAGCCCTGAGATTCTGTGTTCTAAGGGCCCTCCCAGCTCTGACATTCTGTGTTCTAAGGGCCCTCCTAGCTCCGACAGTCTATGTTCTAAGGCCCCCCCCCAGCTCTGACATTCTATGTTCTAAGGGCCCTCCCAGCTCTGACATCCTGTGTTCTAAGGGCCCTCCAGCTCTGACATCCTGTGTTCTAAGGGCCCTCCCAGCTCTGGTATTCTACATTCTAATGTTCCTCCTAGTTCTGATATTCTGGTTTTTAAATTCTTTTCCAACTCTGACATTCTGTGTTTTTAGGGCCTTCCCAGATCTGACATTCTGTATTCTGAGAGTCCTTCCAGCTCTGACATTTTGTGTTCTTTGCTTTTAATTTATTTTATTCCTAAATTATGTAACAAAACAAGCATTTCCATGAAATAGTACAATAAAAAGGTGATTGCACATGAAACTGCAAATCTACTATACACAACTTGCTATTCTTTTCAAATATACATCAAAATTATCATGTACATTTTTCCCCTTTTTTTCTTCCCTCCTCCCACCACCCTAGAGATGGCCACCATTAGATAAAAATAAGTGTGTGTGTATATGTGTGTATGTGTACATATATATATATATGTAAAATTGTTCTATTCCTACTTCTATTAATTAGTTCTTTCTCTGGGTACAGATAGCATCTTTCTTCATATGTCCATATTTATAGTTAATTTGGGTATTTATGATAGTCAAAATAGCTTATTCACTGAAAGTCATTCTTAAAACAATATTCTGTTAGTATATACAATGATCTCTTGGTTCTACTCATTTCACTCTTCATTATTTCATGCAAATGTTTCCATGTTTTTCTAAGATCATTGAGCTTATCATTTCTTACAGCACAGTAAGTATTCCATCATAATCATACACCACAACTTGTTCGGCCAATTGGTGGGCATCCCTGCAATTTCCGGTTCTTTGTTACCACAAAGAGAGTTGCTATAAACATTTTAGAACATATAGGTTCTTTTCCTGTTTCCATATTTATCTTTGGAAATAGATTCAAGTAGTGGTATTGTTGGGTGAAAGGGTATAGGTAGTTTAATAATTCTTTGGACATAATTCATTATTACAACATTCTGTGTTCTAAGATCCCTCCAGTTCTGACATACTCTGTTCTAAGGGCCCTCCCAGTTCTGACATTCTGTGTTCTAAGGGCCCTCCAAGCTCTGACATCCTGTGTTCTAAGGGCCCTCCAAGCTCTGACATCCTGTGTTCTAAGGATCCTCCCAGCTCTGACATCCTGTGTTCTCAGGGCCCTCCCAGCTCTGACATTCTGTGTTCTAAGATCTCTCCCAGCTCTGACATTCTGTTTTAAGGGCCCTCCAGCTCTGATATTCTGTGTTTTGAAGTGCTTTCCTTTTAGAAATTCTGTGTTCTATATTCCAAGGTCTCTTCCAATTTTTTGGTTCTACAAAACTATCTTTCTATAAATTGGCTTGGGACAAGGTGTTTAACAAGATTTCTAGGTCAGCTCCCTTCAGTCACTGAGCAACCACTAGTGTCCTGGCCACAAGCCCAGACAGAGCTCTCATGGGTCATTGCAGCTCTAAGAAATGAGGATTAGGTGAGAGCAATAATGTGTCCAAAGTCCCTAAAGTCACTTTCATCTATAGTACATGCTACATTCTGGGCATGGAGTCTACCAAATACTTTGTCTGAGAAAGGTAACATGGCCCTATCCATGAGATGAACTCTCCTAGAGAAGACATGTCTCTCCCTCTGAGGGAGCCCCTGATCTCATGGGAGCCACCCTGTGGCTGACAGGTTATGGAGCCACCCAGAAATCTAAGGGCCATCTCATGGTTTATATTTCCCAGTTTGGGGAGGTGCCCCATAACTACCAGACCTACATTAGTTTTGTGATTCCTAATAAGGTCATTAATTCTTCTTGACTTGAAGGTTCTGGGTACTTTCAGGCTTAGTCAGGGCAGGGAGCAGGACTCACAGAAGTATCTCTTCCACAAAGAGAGAGGAGACTTGTTAAGGCCAAACCACTTGGAGTAGAGTGAAGGAACTGAATTGGGAATCAGTCGTCAAGGGGTGGGGAACCTGTGGCCTCAAGGCCACATGTAGCCTCAAGGCTCCAGGTTTCCCACTCCTAGACATATCACTAAGATGAAATTTAATAAGGATAAATGCAAAGTCCATTCCTAAAGCTCAAAAAATAAATCGATATAAGTGGAAGATGGTAGAAGAATGGGCAGAAAGTTCACACAAAAAAGGACCTGTGGACTTTCACAGACTGCTCCCAGAGTAGAAGTGAACAGTGTGGTGCAGCAGCCATGCTGAGCCGGTCTGAAGGATGATGGCCAAGGGATTGTAAAGGAACCCAAAGTCATATGGAAATGAAAATCAGCTGAAGGAACAGAGGTTAAGCCTGAAATGAGACTTATGATGGTGTAATAGCTGTCTTCCAATATTTGAAGGGACTTTTGTGGGGAAGGAGGATTGTTCTGAATGATTCCAGAGGGCAGGATTTAGGACCAGAGTAAGATTAATTAATTAAGGCACATCGTGGGCACTTAATAAATGCTAGCTAACTGGTCGACCAGAGCTGCACCTAAAGGAGTCAGATTTGGGCTTAGTCTGAAGAGGAACCAGGCAATCAGAGCTGTCTCACACTGGACAGGCTGCCACGTGGAGTAGCCAGCTATCCATCACCAACATCTTCAGGCAGGGAGGCTGCACAGAAGGTTTGGGCACAGAATGGCCAGCTACAGAGCCTTTACGGGTCCATTTCCATCTACCATCCTTCAGGTCATCTATCTTCTGCATCCTGCCCTTTTCACCTCCACAGAATAAAACTCCCTTCCCTGGTTACCTTTATTCTGTATGTGCTGAATTGTCCTATCAGAGTATAAACTCCATGAGGGCAGAGGCTTTGTATCCCCAGTACTCAGCACAGTGCCTGGCATTCAGCAGGTGTTTAATAAATGCTTGTTCATTCATACATTCTTGCACTGGATGATATGGAAAATGCCAAGAAACTCTCACAGAAAGCCAAGAGAAGCACTCAAAGTCTAGTTGGTGAAATAAGAATCATTTTGATGCAGCGAACATTCACTAACTCGTGATCACAGCATCATGCTGAACACCGGTGCAGACATCAGAGCTTAGCTCTGCTCTCATGGAGCTGGCAGCTTGTTAATAGTAATCTTATAGTTTTCGAATGAATGAATGAAGAGTGAATCTTTTGCATCATTCATTTTTCACTTACATCTGACCTCTTCTCCAGCTAGATCATGGATCCCTTGGGGGGGGGAGGGAGTAGAAACTGCACCTTACTTCATTTTCATTCGTCCCCCACGATCTAGTACAGAATTGGGCACCTTTTGGGGTGAGGGGCCACCTGCTATGATAAAGGCAGGCTGGACTCAGTGGGCAGCCAGGCTCTTAGGAAGGTGAGGAAGGACAGTGGCCATCCTTGGCTTAGCCGATTACTCATTCCCAGTACTTGGCTCTCTCTCTCTCTCTCTCTGGAAAACCTTCTCTAAAGCTGGCAAACCAACTTTGCTCGATTACTCCATTCCAATAAGGCAGCTCTGGGCTGTGACTGACCATTGAGAGCTCTGGCGTTGGAGTCAGAAAGAACTGGGTTCGCATTTGGCCCCAGAGACAGACCTAAGCCATATGACTCCTAGGTAAAGGACTTAAGAGCCTCAGTTTCCTCATGTGTAAAATGGGGATAATAATGGTACCTCCCTCACGGAGTGTGAGTATCAAATGGCATAATCAATGTAAAGCACTTTGAAAACCTTAAAGCATCCATAAGTGGGAACTATTATAGCCAAGTAATGATAAATGTAAGCTCTTACAGGCCAAGTAATAATACTAATAATAGATCACATGTGTAAAGTACTTTACAAATATTCTCTCATTTGACGCTCACAACAACCCTTTGAGAGACAGGCACTATTATTAAACCTGTTTTACAAATGAGGGAACTAAGGCTGAGAGAGGTTAATTAATTTGCCCACAGCCCCATCACTAACAAAAGGCCACTATAATCGTCCTCTCAGCACCTTCTCAGGTGCTGTTTCCCCAACAATTCCCACCTTAGAACCTCCTCCATACTTTTGTCTCAGCTTAAGCTGGTCAGGGTCTCTCTGCCCCTCAGAACCCAAGAAGGGCCAAGGGGCCAGACTTAGGGAGCAGGGGAAAGAGAGGGAACTCCAGCCTGTCCATGGTGGCAGAGCGGGTGCAAGTAGGCAAGATGGTTGGATTAGGCTGACTCTACCAGCCCTCCTGATTCCCTCCAGGTATGCCTCCAAAGCCCTTTCATTCTGCAGAACTGTATCTGAAGCAACCACCACACTGGTGGGGCAGGTCTTGGCTGGTTTCAACCTCCCTCCCCCTTGCCTAAGGGATCAAGTTTTGCTGGGGCAGGAAACATTCCTGAGGAATTGATAAAGGAAATGAGAGAGCCATTCCCACTGGCCCTGCTGCCTCACCCCTCCAGGGTACTCAGAGAAAGCAGGGTGGGCTGGGATCCAGCAACTATCCAAGTCCCCCCGCCTCCAGTTCAGGTTCCCACTTAGCACCTCGATCTAGGACCTGCCAGCCAGCCCACATTGCCTCTTATGGAGGGGGTATATCCATCCATTGGTGAATGACCACCCACAGACCATCTTGTGTGTGTGTCAGCCTCACACACGAGACACACCTTCATCCACATTCCCAACCACATAACGCTAGGTCTACACATGCCCTCTCTCACAGGCATACCCACCCACAAAACACACACACACACACACACACAACACACACACACGCCCTGGCCCTGACTTTCTCTTTCACATTACATGTAGATACTAAGATAATCACAGAATCTCAGAGTTTTATAGTTGGGATGGACTTCAGGGTCTATTTACTCCAACCCATGCCAAGAAAAAAAAATTCCACCCTCCCATGCCCTACAAATATTCCTGAGCCCATACCTCAAGACCTCTGACGTGGGGGACCTTCCCAAGGCAGCTCCCATTCTACTTCTGACTTTTGAAACTAAATTTTTCTCTTTTTAATTTTCACTCATTGTTTCTGGTTCTGGGCCAGATAAAACAAGTCTAATCTGTCCTCCTAATATTTGCAAAGCACTTAGAACACAGTGCCTGGCACACAGTCAGTGTTTAATAAACGCTTGTTCCCTCCCCCCTCCATCCTCCACATGACAGTTCTTCAAATACTTGCAGACAGACCATGTCTCTCCCCTCCTTCTTCCCACCTGCTTTAAATGATCTTCACATGGCATATACTCAAGACCCCTCACCATCCTGCCAGGCCCCTCCTCCCCAGGATGCTCTCCAGCTTACTGATGGCTTTCCTCAGTCATAGTGCCCAGAGTTGAACACAATAGCCTGATGAGGTCTGAACAGGGCAGAGAATAGAAGTACTGTCACCTTCTAATTCCTGGAAGCTATGCCTCTTTTAATGTGGTCCAAGAACATGGCAGTTTTCTTGCCTGCCAAATCACATTGTGCACTTATGCTGAGCTTGCTTGACTCAGAGGTTAGCTGATAATTGATCAGTGAATGAGTTGGTGACAGTCTCCCCATCCCCCCACCCCGTCTCCATCCTCTGAGACAGTTCTGATCTTACTCCACTCCTTGGGAATTCTAAGCAGAAAGGTTGGATAAGGATATTCCATTTTTTCCCAGTGACGTTCCAAGAGAGCATCACTAGCCACTGACCTATATGCTTGTTCTTCTACAAAATCTTTATGAGAATCATCTATACATGGATTGAGGGCATATTTTTGTTTCTTTGTTTTTTGGAGGGCAGTTAGGGTTAAGTGACTTGCCCAAGGTCACACGGCTAGTTTTTGTGTTAAGTGTCTGAGGCTGGATTTGAACTCAGGTCCTCCTGACTCCAGGGCCGGTGCTCTATTCACTGTGCCACCTAGCCGCCCCAATCAAGGGCATCTTTGATGCCCATAATTGTGGGGAGCGAGCAGACTTTCACAAGTAATATCAACAGTGGGACACATCTTCACTATTTCATTATCAACCAAAAGATGCAAAGAATAGAAGCTCGCGTTATACTTATTATTTGTGGATTTTAAAAAAGCATTTGACTTGCTCCAGCCCTGTCCACCTCAGAATTCCTCTATCATAATGCCTGCTCTCTTTATTAGTGAGTCCCTGGCTGGGATTGCCAGTCACAGGCAACTCACTTCCTGATCAATTCATCATCCCGATGGCTCCATCTCCTCTCCAGCAGACTTGCTCATCCCCCTCTAATCCCATCCCACCTTTCTAGCTCCCTTTTTTTGGGCTCCCCCTTTTTAGAATGTAAGATCCTTGAGTGTGGAGAATATCTTATTTGCTTGTTTTTGTATCTTCAGCACTTAGCATAGTGCCTGCCCACAGTGGGTGCATGATAATTGCACTGTCTATCTATCTATCTATCTATCTATCTATCTATCTATCTATCTATCTATCTATCTATCTGCCTAGAACTTAGAAGTTCTTTTACAATAAGGTATTTCCCATCCCGTGATAAGGCTATTTACCATCTTTTCTCTGGTGCCACGTATTTCCCCTCATCCATAACATGACAGGACCTGAGGTCCTTTCTCCTTCTTAGTCTTTAGGGATTAGCTTTCCCTAAAAAATGAGGAGGCTGTGTCTGGGCCTTGATCGACCCTTGGCTTCCTAGTCCCAGCTTCCTGGCCACACCTGAAGGTATATAAAGTCCCAGCTATGGGCAATTGTGGCCCCTAGATTTTTGAAGACCATGCAAATAACCATCTCTTTAACCATAAAGTACCCTGGTGACCAGGCGTGTTCCCATATGAAGTCAAGGTGACTAATGTCACTGTGTCTTTGTTGCATATCCTTCCTGGTAAGGACAAAGTAAACCTTTTGTTAACTATTCAGTGACTTGTCAGTACTTCATTTTGCCCCAGCTTCCATTCTGAACATTAGGGCCACTTCTAGCACAGCCAAACCATTGAAGATTCCTTGGAAGATATAACAGAAAAAGACTTGTTCTATGACCCTCTGATATTGAATATCAGAGATGTTTGTAAGAGATACTTGCCACTGTGACAGAGGAGATCAAGCACAGAATCCAAGTTCAAGAGGAAGTCCCTGTCAATAGTGAAATACTTATTTGCATGAGACATTATCTCAGGGATGGGGAACCTGTGGCCTCAAGATCACATGTGGCCCTCTTGGTCCTCAAGTGGGGCCCTTTGGCTGAATCCAAATCCCTTGATAAAAAGATTTGTTCTCTAAAACTTGGACTCAGTCAAAAGGCCACACCCAAGGACTTAGAAGGCCACATGTGGCCTCAAGGCTGCAGGTTAACCACCCCTGACATATCAAACCCCAGAGCACTTCAGAGCCTATTGGAAGAGATAAAAAGAGTTTGGCTTGTCCAGCCGCACAGGAAAGACCAAGTGAATGAAGAGTGTCTATTACTCAGATTTAAAAATTCATTTGGAAAAATGCCCTGTATAATTGCCTCATGGATTATGGGTATTGGAGAATGGTCAGTGCAGATGGGCAGTGACATGGGCCCAGAGTTAAACAGGAGAAAGAGAAGGTTGGTACACCTTTTTTCCATATAAAACATTTCCATATTAGTTATTTTTTATAAGAAGACGGGAATTTTAAAAAAGAATGAAATAAAGAAAGCAACCTACTTCCGTCTGTATTCAGTCAGTGTCCGTTCTTTCTCTGGGGGGCAGATAGGACACTTCATCATGAGTCCTTTGGGATTGTCTTGGATCATTGTATTGCTGAGAATAGTTAAGTAATTCACAGTTGATCATTGTACAATATTGCTGTTACTATGTACAATGTCCTACTGGTTCTGCTCACTTCACTTTGCATCAATTCATGTAAATTTTTCCAGTTTTTCTGAAATCATCCTACTTGTCATTTCTTATAGCATAATAATATTCCATCACAATCATATACCACAGTATGTTCAGTCATTCCCTATCTGATGGGCATCCCTTCTACCGTGTTTCCCCGATAATAAGACCTATCCCGAAAATAAGCCCTCCCCTTACTGTGTAAGATTCCTCTAAAATAAGCCGTCCCCCAAAAATAAACCCTATTGAGATTGCTACTGTAGTGAAGGTGATCCCCTGCGCTACACGCTACATTACGGTACCCTCTGTATGCACAGTCCCCCCCTCCCCCCGGGTGAAACGCATGCCGTGCTCCGAGCTGCATCCAATCAGAGCTGCAGCAGTGAGCGCGTCATCCTGTTCTTCCCCAGTGATTTGCTTGCTGGTGCCATTGAGAGCAGTGCCGTGGAGGAGAGCTGAGGCAGGACAACATAAGCCCTCCCCTGAAAATAAGCCCTCTGGTGTTTTTCTTTCCAAAAAATTAATAAGACAGTGTCTTATTATCGGGGAAACACGGTATTTCCAATTCTTAACCACCACAAAGTGAGGTGCTATAAATATTTTTGTACAAATAGGTCCTTTTCCCTTTTTTTATCTCTTTGGAATCTAGACCAAGTGGTATTGTTGGATCAAAGGGTATACACAGTTTTATTAGGGCTGTTAAGCCTTAGGGTAGAAGCATTAAACTAAACTCTGAAGTGCACCCTGAACCAGACTAAAATATAACTAGAAAATGCTTAACAAAACAATTTTTAAAAATACAATATTGATAATGTTAAATTGTGGTTTTCTAATTCAAAATGCAGCCTACAAAGAACCCTTTCTATTTGAATTTGACACCACCAACTTAGGGGAATTTGTAAACCTTCTCTATTAATCCTAAAACTTACATGAAAGCAAAGATAGATCTTTTTTTAATACTAATATTATACAATTGTATTACAATATTGCATTGAATCATGAAATATAACTCCTTCCACAGAGTTAAAAATGGAGAACAGAGAGCCATGTGATGGGTATGAATACATGGTAACACAGAGTCAATAAAGAACTCTGAGGAACAGGAGAAAAGACATCATCAAGGAATAGTATGAAAAGAAGACAATATAATATATAAAGAATATAAATATAAGAGAAGTATAAAAAGAGTTGATCAGATGGCAAAAATAAGGGATGACAGGTGGATAGCCTGTGTGCTCTACAGGACCCTCACTGTACAGGCGAGGAAGGGAGGCTCTAGAATTTTGGGCGGACTGCTCTGTAGCAAATTTATGGGAGTACACACACAAGAGTAACAGATGATGGACAAGCGTGAATGGGTTGTGACATGTACCATTGGGAGTGACGCCTAAATCAGTGAGATCACAGGTCCATTTAACAGTTTGAGAGCAACCCTTCTATTATGTCAATCCAGTACCTAGAAGATTAAGTTCAACTTTTCACCATGACATTCAAGATTCTTTCCATTCTGATCTCAGTTGACCTTATATCCTTATTTGCCCTTATTCCCTAGAAAGATTCTCCTTTTCAGCCAGACTGTTCTCTTCACTGTAGCCTGACCACACCATACACCATCCCACATCTCTATGTCTTTGTTTATGACATTTCCCGTACATCCTCCCTTCTCCATTTACCCACATATCCTATTTACCCATATCCTTTTTTTTCAACATTTGGCTTAGGTCCCACTTCCTCCAAGAATCCTTCTCTACCCATCCTAAGTCTTACTAAGCTCTCCCTCCTCTGAACGTCTACAAGTTTGGTAACCATATTTTCTTAATGAAATATTAGGACACGTGGTCTGACAAAAGATATTATCCTTTGGCAAAGACTTGTTTAGACAAAGTGTCCTTGCTTTTCTTGAAATGGAGCCAACACAGAGACTCAGAGATGCTTAATCTTTGTATCTATGGAGCTTTCTATCTAGCACACCATGTAACCATTAGGAACAACACAGATGGTCTCATAGCATTCTCCTGCCCTCCCTCCCCCCTCTTTTTTTCTCTCTCTCCTTCCCTTCTCCTCTCTCCCTCTCTCCCTCCCTCTCTTCCTTTCTCTCTCTCTCCCTCCCTCCCTTCCTCTCTCTCTCTCTCTCTCTCTCTCTCTCTCTCTCTCTCTGTCTGTCTCTCTGTCTCTGTCTCTCTTTGTCTCTCTCTGTCTGTCTCTGTCTCTCTGTCTCTCTCTCTGTCTCTCTCTGTCTCTCTCTCTGTCTCTCTCTCTCTGTCTCTCTCTCTGTCTCTCTCTCTCCCTGTCTCTTTCTCTCTCTTCCTTTTCTCTTGAGACTGGGACTTCCTATTGCATCCAGGCTAGAGTTCAACCCCACTGCTGATCAGTTCAGAAGCTTTGACCAGATTCATTTCTGAGCTGGGCTGGTTTTCCCTTCCCTTCCCCTCTTCCCACACTACCCATCCCCTCTGCCCAGGGCTCCCCGTATTGGTGCCTGAGTTACTATAGACATCTGATTAACCTTAGCCCTACTGAAACTCAGAACTCCTGAACTCTAACAATCCATCAGCCTCAGCCTCCTCTAGGAATAGGGATTACAGGTGTGTGCCACCTCTCCTGGCTTGTAGTTTTCTTTTTATATTTGATCACCTTATCTACCCAACTAGATTGTGACTTCTCCGTAGGCAGGGACTGCATCTAATATAGAAAGTAGGAAGAACACCAAATAAGAAGTCAGAAATTATGGAGATTATCTGGAGGAAGTCAACCAAGATGGTTAAAAGACTCAAGGTCATGCCACCTAATAATATTTTATTTTTTCCAGTTATATACATATAGTTTTCAACATTCATTTTTATAAGATTTTGAGTTCCAAATTTTTCTCCCTCCCCAAGACAGCACGTATAGGTTGTACATGTACAATCATGTTAAGCATATTTCCACTTTAGTCATGTTGTGACAAGAATCAGAACAAAAGGGGAAAACCACAAGAAAAAAACAAAAAACAAAAAAAGGTGAAATAGTATGCTTTTATCTGTATTTAGATTCCATAGTTCTTTCTCTGGATGTGGATAGTATTTTCCATCATGAGTCTTTTGGAATTGTCTCAGATCTTTGCATTGCCGAGAAGAGCTAGGTCTGCCATAGTTGATCATTGCACAATGTTGCTGCATACCATGTTCTCCTGGTTCTGCTCCCCTCACTCAGCATTAGTTCATCTAAGTCTTTCCAGGTTTTTCTGAAATCCGCCTGCTCATCATTTCTTATAGCACAATAGTATTCTATTACATTCATATACCACAACTTGTTCAGCCATTCCCCAATTTATGAGCATCCCCTCCATTTCTAATTCTTGGCCACCACAAAAAGAGCTACTATGAATATTTTTGTATGTGTGGGTCCTTTTCTCTCTTTCATGATCTCTTTGGGATATAGACCTAGAAGTGGTATTGCTGGGTCAAAAAGGATGCATAGTTTGATTGCTCTTTGGGCATAATTCCAAATTGCTTTCCAGAATGGTTGGATCAGTTCATGACTCCACCAACAATGCCCTTGGGCCCTTTTCTGAGCCTCAGTGTTCTTAGCTACAAAATGGGAGTAACCATCACTGCCTTCTTAGGACTTGTTCCCAATGAGATAATGGATATGAAAGCAATTTAGAAGCTGTTGTTATTACAGTGTTACAGAAATGTGAGACTTTGGGGAGGTGAGGAAGGAAGGAGGAGCAATCTGGGTTTGGGAAGGGGGTAGCTGCCGGGTCTTCCTATAGTGGGCACCCCATAGATATTATTGATGCCAATGGTGTAGGTACCTACCCATGGGGCTTCCTTGTGGCAGGCAGGTTGGCACAAAGAATCAGGCTCACTTTGCCGAGTTGTGTGTATGTCATAATAGAGAAACTGCTGGACCTAATCCAGGAAAAATCTAGGTCCAAATCCCAACTTTTTTCTCTTTCCTAGCTGTGTGACCACAAGGCAAGCTGCTTCTGCTCTCTGAGCCTCAGCTTCCCCCTCTGTCAAACTGGGCTTGTACCACTTGTTACTGGCCCTCATGGTGCAGGGGAGAGGAAAATGCTTTAGTAGCCTCAAAACACCATAGAAACTGGAGTTATTATGATCTTTCATAATCACAGATACATTTTGATAACACGCATACACATGTTTAAGGCATTTTCCAAGGCATTCCAAAATACACAGCACTGTTCACTTGACGTTTAGATACTTGGAGAGACACATTATGACTTGTAAGTTCACACATTCACATGGCACCCAATCACATTCTCAGTACACCCTCTGCATACCCCACCCCCCACAACTGGCTCCCAAAGCCACAGCCCCAAGACCCCATGACCCCATCTCTATAGCCTAGCGTAGGTGGAAGCCCAGGGGCCCTCCCTCTTTTCCTCCCCTACAGGAGGCTCAGTTTCCTGCCAGAGATTTAAAGCTTTTTCATTGCATGCTCTGGGAGAAGAGTTAACCCCTCCCTTCCCCTGAATAACCCTCAATGAATTTAACCCAGCCCCAGGACACAACCGCTGCCACCAAGTTGGAAACACAACTTTCTGGCTTACTTAGCCAGGTGTCTGAGTTCCAGAGTCAGCAGCTCTCTGAATGCAGCTCTCTGGATTCCCCTGGATTAGTTCTGGTTGATGAAAGATGATATATTAGATAGGAGTGGGGTGTTGGTTTTGGGGCTGGGCTCACTCAAAGATCTTGGTACTGAAAAGTTCCAAAACTCATCTGGCAACCAGCCATCTCTTAAGGTCAGTAATAATTCCTGTCCAAAGGGCTGTGGTGAGATTCTAGTATTGGAAAGACTCTTAGAGGCCATGTAGTCCAGCACTTATTTTGTAGAGGAAAAAACTGAGACTCATAGAAATTAAGTGGCTCACTCAGGATCACAAACAGTAAGTCAGGATTTGAACTCAGATCCTTTACTCCAAACTCATTTCTCCACACATCACTTTATAGCATGAGATTAGAATGATTCCTTCTCCTACTGAAAAGACTTTAGTGGTTCCCTATGTCCTATAAAATAAAGTTCCACCTACCTACCCGTAACATAAATTTGAGAAAGGAACTGGAGAGAGATCAAAACCCTTCAACAGTGAAGTCTGACTTGTTCCCCAATGAATGGAGAAGGTAGTATAGGGAAATCACACACGTGGAGCCATAAAAAATACACAAATCTCTGTATGTAAGCACATAGAGGGGTTCAAAATTCAGTGTGCAATCTGTGAGTGCATGTGGGGTAAGCCCAGACATGGCTATGTGTCTCTTTTAGCTTGTATTAATAATGACTTTACCTCAGTTTCCCCATCTGTAAAATGATTATGATAATACAGTACCTTCTTTACAAGACCATTTTGAGGAAATATTATTGTTTGGTAATTTCGGTCATTTCCAACTCTCCATGACCCCATTTGGAGTTATCTTGGCAAATATACTGGAGTGGTTTGCCATTTCCTTCTCTAGCTCATTTTACAGATGAGGAAACTGAGGCAAACAGGGTTTACATACTAGTGTCTGAGGCCAGATTTGAAAGCAGGTTTTCCTGACTCCAGGTCTACACCACCCAGATGCCTCCTTGAAAGGAAATCACTTAGTAAATACTCTTAATTATAGTCATGCTTGCTCATCTATGCCAAAGACCAGGCACAAATAAATATGTAAACACAGGTAAAAGAAAGTAAGACCTGAAGAAGAGAGTACATACAGGAGTGTGTGTGTGTGTGTGTGTGTTTGTGTGTATGTGCATGAGTGTGTGTATGTGTGAGCATGAGTGTGTACAAAGATTCAGAAGCACATGAAATAAAGTTCTTTTTCCCCAGTGAATAGTCTTTTCTTATTACAGTTATATTGGTTTTGTTTGTGCAAGAATATTTTAATTTTATATAATCAAAGATGCCTGTTTTGTTCTTTGTGATCTCCTTTATCCCATTATTTTGGGGGGTGGGTTATGAATTTTCCCCCAAACCACAGAAATGTTTCTCACTAGATTTTGTTTAGTAATGTGTTTTTACATTAAAAGTTGCTTCTTCTTTTGGACCTTATTCTGGTATATGGTTCAATGACTTGATCTAAACCCAATTTCTGCCAAATTGCTTTTCAGTCTTCTCAGTTTGTTGTAGAACAAGCAGGTCTTCCCAGTAGTTCCTGTTTTGTGATTTATTGACCTGTGGGCTACCATTTTCTATTGCTTTTGGGTCTAAATTATCTATCTTGTTCTAGTGATCTACTTTTCTGTCCTTTTGTTAGAACCAAATAGTTTTTATCATTACTGCTTTATGATATAGTTTAAGATGTTATAGTTTGAGGTCCCCTTCATTCCTCCTGTTGTTTTATTACAAGAAGAAATGCTTGACCTTTTATACCTTCAAATTAATTTTGTTAGCATTTTATTTAATTCTACAAAGTAACTCCTTTGTTGTTTGATTGATATAGAACTAGACCCATAAATTAGTTTAGGTCATATTGTTGCTTTTAGAAAATAGGTGCAGCCCATCCATAAACAATAAATATCTTTCCAATCATTTACATGCTTCTTTTATTTCTGTAAAGACTGTATTGTAGTTATAGCTATAGAGGTCCTAAATGTTTTGGTAAGTTAACTTTCAGATAATTTATTTGTTTTGCAATGATTTTGAATGGAACTTCTTTTTTTAACTCCTCTTGCTGGATGTCATTGGTAATATGAACAACTTGTGATTTTATGGGTTTATTTTGTGTTCTATTATTCTGAATATTTTGTACTCCAATTCTCTTTACCAGTGCTTTTGTCATGAAATAAATTTAATAATTAGGTAAACTGAAGCAATTATCCACACACAATATCATTCATTAACAGGACTTACTACCTGATAATAATAAAGGATGGGTGTCCCAATAGAAATTCTGAGAGACAAAGTTCTGAGAACAACTAATTAATTTGTTAGTAAGGCTAGCAGCAACCAATAATTTGGTTCATTGGCCTCTCTCAATGACCAAAGACCCAGAGTGAGGGACAACAGGGCCTTTCAAACACAGACGTGTCTTCCTTCTGATTGGCCTGGCAGGACATCATTTGAACCTCCCCTGGCAAATGTAAAGCAATCCCTGTTGGTATGTAGGTTGGCCTTCAGGTGTGGATGGTCACACACCTCTCTGACATTTAAGGAATGCTAATTGCTTTATGAAACCCAGCTGTCTCTAGCAATCTTGGTTAGAAAAACAAAAACCCTCTCAAACAGGTTCTCTCCTGTTTGTTTTCTATATGTAGACCAAGTCCCCCCAACTTTGAGAGGAAAGCAAGGGTAGGAGACTTTTCCCCTGGGGAGGGCCTAGCTTAAGCCGGGTCTCTGTCTATGGGGCAAACAGAAGAGATGGTCCCACTTGGGAGATGTCTAGGCCAAGCCCATTAATAGCAGATGCCTTGGGGACTGAGAGTGATCACAGTGTTCCATCATGCCCTTTAGAAACTGCCTGTCCTTCAGAAGTAGGGTCTGACAAATTGAGAAAAGGGATGGATCTCAAAATAATATTGCTTATTAAATAATACAACAATATTAATTTCCCTTGCTTATTTCTTCAATTTCTTGATCTTGACCTACTGTTACAGCTAGCATTTCTAGCACTACATCAAATAAGACTGGAGACAAAGGGCATTCTTGCTGCACCCTACTTTTATTTGGCAAGTTTTTAATAATTCTTTGTTACAAATAATCCTACCTCTTATACATTTGATCGTGTTAAGTAAAGGTCCTTTTATACCTATGTTTTTTAAAAATTTATTTATTTACTTTCAGTTTACAACATCCAGTTTCACAATCTCTTGAGTTCCAAATTTTCTCCCTCTCCCTCTCCCCCTCTCTCTCCTCCTCCCCTTTCCCCATGGTGGCATGCAATCTGATATAGGTTCTACAAATACTTTTGCATTAAACATTAGTAAAGTTGTAAAGAAAAGTTATAACCAATGGATATACATATTTTTAAAGTCTTTTTTAAAAAAATGTAAATAAGCACTATATTTTGTTGAGGACTTTTTTCTGTCTCTATTGATGTTATCATATGATTTTTATTATTTTAATTTGTATTATTTTGTTTTGAAATGAACTCTTCTTGCTGTGCTCAGGCTCCCTAATGCCATATTTTCTGATATCTGGAAAAACTATGAGTGCAGACTGAATCCTTTCCCACAGACACCACACATAAAGGGTTTTTTCTTTTGAATAGACTTTTATGAATGTTCAGGGTTATTATTGGGATGAAGCCTTTGACACACTAACTGAATGATAAAGATTTTCCCCCTGTGTGATGATAAGTGAGACAAGCTTTCTCGTTGAATCCTTTGCTGCACTAATCACATTTCTAGCCTTTCTCTCATCGGTGGATTTTATGGTAGATACAAAAACTTGATTGACGTATTAATTCTTTATTACACTTACACCCATCTCCTATCTGACTTGTGGTTAGAAAATTCCCCTCAACTCTTGACATACCTCCATGTTAGTCTGCATCCTTTCAAAACATCCCAGGGACTCTACTTGGAAAAACAGGAAAGGAGTTGTGTGGTTCCAGGTGACTGGGTTCTTTTGAGAACCATAATGCCTCTGGTTGCCATTCAAATTACCTTGTGTGAAGGCTGAAACTGATTTGGTTTCTTTGTCCTACATTCCTGCCTTGGTTAGGCATTCCTACTAACCACAAAATGACTGGTCTTCCAATACCCCTATTGTTGAACATTCAAATTGTTTCCAGTTTTGGTTTATTTGTTTGTTTGGCAATGACAAGCAATGTTGCTATTTTAAAAACTTGGGACAGATAGATCATTTTATTGATGTTGTTTTATAATGCTTTCTAGGTATGTTCCTAACAATGAAATTATTAGGTCACAGGATAAGATTGTTTTATCTTTTACAGCAAACAGCTAAATTTTTTTCTGAAAAGATTCTATTATTTGCAATTCTACCAGCAATGAGTGAGTACACTTATTTGCTTGATTATATACTAGAGGCAGAAAAAATAGATATTGAGACACAAAAGCTCATAGGAGAAAATAATTCAATAAATAGTAATGGTATGACTTATAACCTCAACTGTTCAGACAAAATTGCTCAAAGTTTGATCAACAATGGAGATGTATGGGGTGGCTAGGTAGTACAGTGAATAGAGCACTGGCCCTGGAGTCAGGAGGACCTGAGTTCAAGTCCAGCCTCAGATACTTAACACTTACTAGCCATATGACCTTGGGCAAGTCACTTAACCCCAAATGTACTGCCTTCCCACCCCTCCAAAAAAATAAAGCTTAAAAAAAATAAAAATGGAGATGTACCAGAGGTCCTACTTTAAGGACCTCATAATCTTTGAATTTGACTTCACAGTAATCATTGAGAATTGGAAGGGATGAGACCCATGTCTGTAATGCAGATCTGGATGGGTATACCTTACTTGAAAGAAATATAGGAAAAAGGAATGGACAAGGGAGTACTGTATATTAAGAAGGAATACTCATATGAGGAAATGAAGGAATCAGAAAGGGGAAGCAGAGTGGAGAACATTTGGGTGAAGATCAATGGAATGAGAACCGGGAGTGGTTTTGCCTTTGGAGCATACTACAGACCACCTGAACAGAAAGAAGAAATGGAAAAATTGAAGAAACAGTTCACAGGCCTTGCTCAAAAGCATGGTACTATAGACTTCAACTATCCAGACATCTTTGGGAGCATTTTTAGTCAAAAGCAGCATAGCAAATGACATCTTGCCTTGATAATGGTCACTTCATCCTTCAAAAGTCAGGGAGACCAACAAGAAGGAATTTGATTATCTCATTCTCATCAAAAGGAAAGAATAGTAATAATAATAACAATAACAATCAACTTATAGAGTGCTTACTGTCTGTCAGGTACTGTGCGATCCTCACAACTAGGTGCTGTTATTATCCCCTTTTTACAGATGAGGAAACTGAGGCAAACAGAGGTTAAGTGGCTTGCCCTCCAGGATCACACAACTCAGACCTTCCTGACTGAAGGTACAGCAGTCTGTCCACTGTGCTGCCTAGCTGCCCAGGAACTGGTTCCTCGGGTAGAAATGATAAAAACCATGGTTAGGGGATGAGAAGAAATAAACATTCCTTCTTCGAGCTCGTCACAAATAGAGGAGAGGAAAGGGAGGCATTGACTAAAATGTACTCTAGATTTGGGGAAAGTAGATTTCAAAAGGTTCAGATGAGGGTTAGGTAGGTCCCCCTAGACTAAAAACTGTACAGGGCAGGGGGTAGAGGGGGTAGAGGTAGAACCCAGAAATGCTTAGGAACTCAAGAACAAGACTGAAGACACGAAAGGAAACAAAAACTTCTGAAAAGGAAAGATGGAAGTTGCCTGAAGAGGTCAAAGTGGGCACACAGAGAATCCGCTGGCCAGCTTAGATTTTTAAGAAATATGCACAAAAGAGAGCAGCGAGGGCAGGTTAAGAGAAGACATAAAGATAGCATTTTTATGTAATAATGACTGTCAGGAGTGCTAAATCTCCAAAGGAGCTTAGGCTGGAGTTTAAGAATGCAATGGACAACAAAACTCACAAGGTAGTAGCTTCCAATCCCTTCACCTGAAATGAAAGAATGCAAAGAAGCAAGGAATGTGTTAACCACAGCCACAGCTCAGTCTCAGATGAGGAAAAGTCCTGAAGTCTTTCTCTCCCCTTAATGTTCCTGTCTCTCAGTGCACACAGTCTGCCAGGAAGAAGTCAGCCATAGAGTCAAAGTAGAAGCAAAAAGTCCAACAAAGAGAAGACGCCAAGGTCTTTTGAGGAGGAGAAGCTGAAAGGTGAAGTGTCTGCCAGTCATAAGAAGATAAGATGAAGGGGCAGCTAGGTGGCTCAGTGAATAGAGCACTGGGCCTGGAGTCAGGAGGATCTGAGTTCAAATATGGCCTCAGACACTTAACAATTACTAGCTGTGTGACCTTGGGCAAGTCACAACCCCAACTGACCCTCCAAAAAAAAAAAGAAGATAGGATGAAGGAACTGGGGATGCTTGGTGTGGAGAAGATGTATCATGGGGCACAAGAGCTGCCATCAAGTGGCAGAAGAATTTGACTTGTCTTGCTTGGTCCCAGAGGACAGAGGTAGGAAAAATGAATGGATGTTGCAAAGAGGCAAAATTAATGTCAGAAAGAATTTTCCCAAAATCAGAGCTGTCCAAAAACGGAATGAACTGTCTCAAGAGATTTTCAAGCAAAGGTTGGATTACTACCATATAAATATATAAGCACTATATAAACGTTAGTGATGATGATGATGATTCCTCCCTGTTGATGAGAATCAGATAATTAAATTCCCTCTTGTTGGTTTCTTTGGTTTTTGAAGGATAAAATTATCATGATCAAGGCAAGATGTCATTCTGCTTTTAACTGAGAGGTCAATTGTCAGGAATATTTAAAAAGGGAGGAATGTGAGGGCAGGGGTTGGCTCAGATCTCTTCCAATTCTGAAATTCTATGACTTTCCCCTCTCACTGTCTTGTTGCTTTTAATTTTGTCAATTTGATGGGGACGAAATGGTACTATAAAGTTGTTTTCATTTATGTCACACTGATCATTAGAGAGTTTGAATATTTTTCAAGTGATTTTTAATAATTATGTTTCATAAAGAGAATTATGTTTCATTAAAGAGAAATGTGATACTTTTCCCTAAGGAAAAATGATGAGATATTTCAGTTTATAGAGGCATGAAGTCCTAAAGATAAGGTTAAGAAGATAAGATGTTCATATATTGACACCTGGATTTACTCCCTCCTCCCCCACCCCTACAAAAAAAAATAAACTATATTTAGGGGGAAAATAATCATGTTTCCTCTTGAGCCGTTATTTTTCTTATCTTGTGTCATTTTCTACTACAGACGTTTCCTTTAACTTCTCATCTGAGGGAGTTGCCTGGGGCCTTAAACAGGTAGGTGATTTTCCCCTGGTTCCACAGCTAGCATCTGTCAAAGGAAGGATTTGAACCCAGGAAGTCTTCCTGACTCTGAGGCTGGTCCACTAACCATCCTTCCTTGACTCTTCTCAGACATTACTTTTGTAAATTTTAAACAGTTCTTTATATATTTTAGATATATAGATATTTAAAGATATGTATATGTGAATATACCTCTTTACATGCACATATATAAAATATATATGGAACTTGTTGACTTTTTATTTGCCACAAGTATTTTTCTCATCCATTACTTTGATTTTGATTGTTTTTCTTGTCAAATAGGAAAATTTGAAATACAGTCAATTAGCCTCAGACACTTACTAGCTGTGTGACTCTGGGCAAGTCACCTAGCTTCAATTGCTTTCTAAAAAAAAGAAATATATATATATATATAAAATATATATGTATAATCAATCACATCTACTTTGTGTTTAATATTTTTTTGTGCAATAGAAAAAAAGTAATGTTCCTCATCAATTAAGATGAACTCATTATTCCATTTTCTTCTAACTTTTTAATAGTTCATTTATTTTATTTTTCTAATTACATGTAAAAACCATTTTAACATTCTTTTTTTTTTAATTTTAAGTTCCAAATTCTCTTCCTCCCTCTGTCTCTTCCCCACCTCATTGAAAAGACAAGCAATTTGATGTAGGTTGTATACGTGTAGTCATGCAAAACATATTTCCATATTAGTCATGTTGTGAAAAAATAGACCTAAAAAAGAAAGTTAAGAAAGTATGCTTTGATCTATATTCAAACTCCATCAGTTCTTTGCCTGGAGGTGTGTAACACTTTTTATCATAAGTCCTTCAGAATTGCCTTGGATCATTATATATAGCTATAAGAATAGCTAAGTCATTCACAGTTGTTTGTCATACAATATTGCTGTCATTGTGTACAATGTTCTCCTGGTTCTGCTCACTTCACTTTGGATCAGTTCATATGAATCTTTCCAGGTTTTCTGAAAGCATCCTGTTCATCATTTCTTATAGTATCACAACCATATACCACAACTTGTTCAGTCATTCTCCAATTGATGGGCATCCCCTTAATTTCCAGTTCTTTGCCACCACAAAAAGAACTACTGTAAATATTTTTTGTCCAAGTAGGTACTTTTCTCTTTTTATAAAATCTCTTTGGGATATAGACATCATCATCATCATATTGCTGTATCAAAGGGTATGCACAGTTTTATAACCCTCTGGGCATAGTTCCAAATTGTTCTCCAGAATGATTGGATCAGTTCACAATTCCACCAACAATGCATTAGTTTCCCAATTTCCCCACATACCCTCCGACATTTGTCATTTCCCTTTTCTGTCATATTAACCAATCTGATAAGTGTGAGGTGGTACCTCAGAGCTGTTTTGATTTGCATTTCTGTAATCAATAGTGATTTAGAGCATTTTTTCATATGACTATAGATGACTTTGATTTATTTGTCTGAAAACTGCCTGCTCATATCTTTTGGCCATTTCTCAATTGGGAAATGACTATTATTCTTAAATGTTTGAGTGAGTTCTCTATATAATTGAGAAATTAGGCCTTTATCAGAGAAACTTACTGTGAAAAATTTTCCACCCAGTTTTCTGCTTTTCTTCCAATCTTGACTGCATTGGTTTTGTGCAGAAACTTTTAAATTTGATGTAGTCAAAATTATCCATTTTACATCATAATGCTCTCTCTCTTGTTTAGTCATAAATTCTTCCATTGTCCATAGATCTGACAGGTAAACTATTCCATGCTTCCCTGAAGCATGGATACCCTTTATATATAAATCATGTACCATTTTGACTTTTACTTGGTATATGGTATAAGATGTTGGTCTATGCCTAGTTTCTGGCAAATTGCTTTCCAGTTTTCCCAACAGTTTTTGTCAAATAGTGCCTCGTCCCAAAAGCTTGGAGCTTTAAGTTTATTGATTACTAAATGACTATGGTCATTTACTACAATATTGTGTATCTAATCTATTCCACTGATCCATCACTCTGTTTCTTAGCCAGTAACTAATCAACTCAACAATACCTAGATTTCTCCAAGTATAACATCATATGATATGCAGAGAGTGATAGTTTTGTTTTGTCATTGCCTATTCCAATTTCTTCAATTTCCTTTACTTGTCTAATTGCTATAGATAGCATTTCTAGTACAATATTGAATAATTGTGATAATAATGGGCATTCTTGGTTCACCCCTGATCTTATTGGCAAGACTCCTAGTTTATTCCCATTGCAGATGTTTGCTGATGGTTTTAGATAGATACTACTTACCATTTTAAAGAAAGCTCCATTTAGTCCTATGCTTTCTAGTGTTTTTAATGAGAATGGGTATTGTATTTTGTCAAAAGCTTTTTTTTGCATCTATTAAAATAATCAACTTATATGAACTGGTGCTGAGTGAAGTGAACAGATCCAGGAGAACATTGTACACAATAACAGCAACATTGTACAATGACCAACTTTGATAGACTTAGCTCTTCTCAGCAATATAAAGATCTAAGACAATTCCAAAAGACTCATCATGGAAATTGCTATCCACATCCAGATAAAGAACTATGGAGTCTAAATGCACATCAAAGCATACTACTTTCCCTCTCTTTTTCTTTCCTATGGTTTTTCTCTTTTGTTCTAATTTTTCTTTCACAACTTGACTAATGTGGCAATATGTTTAATATGATTGTACTGATATAGCCTATATCAGATTACATGCTGTCTTGAGGAAAGGGGAGGGAAGTGAGGGTGATAAAATTAGAATTCAAAATCTTATAAAAGTGAATGTTGAAAACTAAAAATAAATAAATAAATGCATATTTAAAAAAAGATAATCCTATGATTTTTGTTGTTTTTGTTATTGCTATGGTCAATTACCCTAGTAGGTTTCCTAATAATGAACTAACCCTACATTCCTGCATCTGCAGGGTTTCTAGAGAAGTCAAGGGCAATCTGCCAGAAGGAGTAGTAGGTTGGAGGGTATGTGGGAACACATCGTTGCCTTGGGTCTTAGACATATTGTATGGTAGAACATGCAGGTGGAAATTAATCAGTCAACAAGAATTTATTAAATGCTTACCAGATGCCAGGCTCTTATTGTGCTAAGTGCTGGGGGGTACTTGGGAAAGACCCTGTTTTAAGTGAAAGAAAACAGTGAAAGAGGTTGTGTCCTCAGGGAGCTTATGTTCTAATGGGGTGAGCGGACTTGGGTAAAAACAAGACACATACCTTAGAGAAGACGGCCCTGGGGGGCAGAGGAGAATGTGAAAGGCCCCCTGCTAAAGGTAGCATTTGAGCTGAGTCTAGCAGGGAGCTAGGAATTCTAAGACATGTCAGAGGCAAGGAGGGAGAGCATTTTTGCAGCTGTGAGCAATGGCAAGGTACTCGAATTAGGCAAGATGCCTGCATTAGGCTAGCCCTGGGGAGTGACTGAATGGGATGTGAAGCACCTTCCGAGGCTAGCAAGTTTACAAACATGGAAAACTAGCCCAACTGGTCTATTTTCTTTTCCCCATACCAACCTCATACTTTCCTCCCCCTGTATAATAATAACAATAATAAAAACAATGATAATAATATCTTGCATTTATAAATGTTATCTCATCTGATACTCATAACAACCCAGGGAGGTAGGTGCTGTTTTATCCCCATTTTAAGAATAAAGAAACTGAGGCAGACAGAATTTAAGTGATTTGCCCAAGATCACACCGTTGGGAAGTGTGTGAAGTTCAGTTAGAACTCAGGTTGCCTTGACTCCAGGCTCAAGTGCCCTATCCACTGCACCACCCAGCCACCTTTCTCTGTTTGTGTTGAGCTTCATGCTCAGAAATCTCTATTAGCTCCCTGACTGCACTGGGATAAACCATGTGACCAGAGAAAAATCTCAAAATGGAACTGGCTTCCTTTACTCTCTGGGTTTCTGCTGTATGACCGCAGCAGGGCTCTTGCTCTTGCTCAGCACACAAAGCAGCCACAAAGCCCCAGGCAGCAATGAATCAGAGGCCAGATAAGAATCAGAAATCAAGAAGACATAGAGGGAGAGGGAGGGGTTATTAAACCTAATAGGAAATCCAAAGTCTAGGCAACCACCAGGGAGATCTGCAAGAAGTGTGAGAGCCAATCAGGGTGGGTGGTCAGCTGGTCAGCCATCAGGAAGTCCACAGGAACTGAAGGCATGGGGGAAGGAAAGGCAAGAGAAGAGACAACAGTGGCTCAGTATTATGGAAGGAGGCATTGTTTCATTGCCCTTCGTTGAGCTGTTCTGCCTGTCTTAATTCCAGGGTCAAGAAGAACTCCATGTGCACAGAGCAAAAGTTGGTGTCCTTCCTAAAAGAATAGGGCGAGGGGTTTCAAGGATGCTTCTTTACTCTCAGGGTTATTGGGAAGATGAAGTGTTCTTTGAAAAAAAAAACAGACAAGGAGCTTCTAAGTAAAAGTCTAAGAAGAAAAAGGATCTGAAAAGCCAGAGGGAAAAATCTGACCTAGATCAGGAACTTGAAGTGTGGAAGGAAGACTGTGCCACAGAAGGAAAGGACAAGAACCACTGGACACTTGATCTGTTACCTTAAACAGGGAAACTGGACAGAAGAAGAAACAATTCCTTATGCTATGGGGAATGATGATGTGTGTCTATACAGTTCCCCTCAGTACAGTGGCAATCTATTAGGGACAGAGGAGAACCAGACAAGTAGTCGACTCCTGACTGAGGGAAACCAAGTCAGCTAATTTTCTACCTGACATAAATAGTAGTAAGGTCTACAGTCTTCCTGGAGCATCTCTCTGGGATTTGACAGAGGGCCTCCCAAAACCTGTCAGATCTGAGGACCCCTGCTCACTTCTGGTAATTCACATGGAGACAAATAAGTATTGGAAGAAGCCCAGAAAGCTTTTCTAGGGATTATGAAGTCCTAGGCAAGAAACAAGACCTCAGGGGTGCAGGCAGCACTGGTAACACAGTTGACAAATGAAAAGAAGAACAAGGTTTTTGAAAGTGAACTCATGGCTGAGGAGATGGTGGCTGGAAAATTATTTTTAGACTACACTTTAAAATATGTGATTGACAGACTCTTGGCCAGGGATGGAATATACATATTAAGAGTTGTCAAAAAATATATTTTCTGGAGTCTTGCAAATTTCACCAAGGGAGGTTTAAATTTCAAAGAGAGGAATATAGATATAGGTATATATACACATATTTCTATTTATGTATACATTTATATTTTATATGCATGTGCGTATATGTGTATATATAGCTACAGGTACAGATAAAGATACACATATATAGAGTAAGTAATTTCTGGCCTCAGTCTCTCAGAGAAAGGAATGCTACATCTGAAGGATTTGGGGTTATTTCCTCTGTGATGCCATTGGCTCAAACTGCTACCAATTGGGTTACCTATTGTTGGGTACCAGTAATCAATTAGCAGTCCAGTTCCATTTAACCACTTAACATCAATTAGCTCTTCCAAAGGGATATTTACTTCAAAGTTATAGCAATAACAAAAATACCAACATTTCCCCCTAGCATTTCAGGGGCATATTCTCTGGAGATTAACCTCATTCTTAGCACAGTTACTATATAAGGCTGTTTCCTTAAGGTCACATTCAAATGCGTCAAGACTTTTTCTACCATCAGGCTGGATCCTAAAGGTCACTCTTTGATCCTCTGGGTACTAATGTTGAGCTGGCTGCAAAACCTGGACACTGGGACAATGGGATGCCCAGAAGCTCATAGATTCATTCTCCTGACGTTTAGAAAGACTCACGAGATTGTGGCTCTGATCCCTTCACCAAGGATCACAGCGAATCACAGAGGCCTATTTAAGAGGTTCATGTGACCTTAGAGAGGACAAGGTCCCTCTCCTTACAGTAGTATCTCTCACTGGATGCCATCAATGAAAGAGTCCAACCACCAGAGCACAGATGAAAAAAATGAGAATGGGTGGGGCCAACTTTTTAATGATGCCCAAGTTATATCTATGCAGCCAATTGAAAAAGCTTTTCTTAATCACTTAATCTAGCAGACTAGAACCAGCTATAGAAGGTTTATGCATTTCCAATTTCTCTCCAAGACTCTCCTTGGAGAGACTTATCACAACTCTCCAGGAAGTAAGCTCCCAATTCTCCTCCATGTGGGGCACCATCATATACCATCAGAGAGGAGGCCCTGCCCATTGGCTCACCCAACGTGGAAATTTAACGTTATGTGGAAATATTAAATGTTTATGTGGAAATTTAATGTTCCTTTGACCAATACTTTAACATGATTCCCGTTAGGTGCCCTGAAAAGGGACTGGAAGTTGTCAAAGATCCTGGGAGCTGTACTTCTTCCCAGTATGGGAAGAGAGGAAGCTAATATGAGACCTGGACTAGAGGGCAGAGTTTTCCTCCTAGAGTCAGAAATTTAGGAAAGTGCTCTTTTTCTGTCTCTGCTTTCTGTCTGTCTGTGTCTGTCTGTCTCTCTGTCTCCATCTCTGTCTCTCTCTCTCTGTCTTTGTCTCTCTCTCTCTCTCCCTCAGTGTCTGTCTGTCTCCCTCCCTCCCATAGGGAAAAAGGAGGACATGAAGAGAAGAGGCAGGTGGTGGAGGTCTTCCCCATGACATATAGAACAGCAGCAAAACTGTCATAGCTGGTAGCAGCAGCATCTGCAGTTCATTCCTCTTTCAGTTCCAAGCTTCCAAGAAAGACTATGAGAGAGGAATTGTGTTTTTATCAACAGTGCTTGCTCAGATGACCAGATTGCTAAAAGAAAAGCCAGATACAGAGGCACTGGAAGTCCTCATCTCATCCACTCCTCCTGCATGACATCAGAGGAGTGTAAGTGACACCCATTACTCACTACGCCTTTATATTTTGTTAAAGACTGCATTCAATTAATCTAATATTATTTCTCGTCAATCCTTGTGGTTGACCCTGTCCTTGCATTTCCTTGTGTACTTTTGCTTGCATCATGAAGGCACTTGCGGGTTCTGGGAGCTACACAGGAGAGATGGACTTTTCCTAGTATTGGCCTGGGCTGGAATCTCAACCCCTTAGCCCATTGTCAGAGTTTTCACTCTCTAGTTGGAGGATGGGGGATAGTCACCATGAGCCATTCATATGTTTCATAAATATGTTTCCAGAGACAGAATTAGTATAAACTTAGGAACTTTTGAATCTACTTCATCAGGCATAAACCTAATATATATATATATGTATATGTGTGTATGTATATGTATGTATAAATTTATGAATTTGTGTATATACAGATGTATATACAGATATATGCATGTGTATGTGTGAAGATGCATACAAATAAATATACCAAGCTAGGTATTATAGAAATTGGAAGCTAAAGCATATTAAAAAAAAATTATCCTCCCAAATTTCCAAAAGTCAAAATCTAAGAAAAGAGCTAACAATAAAAACCTGTGGTCTTTTCTCAAAAGAATTACAAAATATTAACAACCAATATGAAAGAATGCTCCAAGTCACTAAAAATAAGAGAACAAATCAGAGCAACCCTGAGGTTTGACCTCACACCCAGAAAATCGGTAAAGATGATAAGACGGGGGCAATCAATGTTGAAGTTGTGGGGGAAGAAAGGTCCATTGATACGCTGCTAGGGGAACTGCAGATTTATTATACTTGTGTGTTCTAGAAAGCAATTTGGAATTATGTAAATGAAGTGGCTAAAAGACCTTTGATCCAGGTCCTCACTCCATTACTAGGTATATACTCCAAGGCTGTTATTGGTTTAAAAAAGAAAAGAAAAAAAGACAGGTTTCATAGCAACCAACATATTTATAGCAGAATTTTTTGCAATAGCAAAGAATTGGAAACAAAGTAGATGCCTGTTGATTAGGGGAATGGCTAAACAAATTGTGATACATGAATATAATAGAATATTACTATGTTGTAACAAATTATGAATTTGATGAAAACAGAGATGCATGGAAAGTCTACATGAACTGATGCAGAATGAAACAAGCAGAACCGATAAAACAGTATGTAGGCATGCCTTATTTTGTTGTGCTTTGCTTTATTGAACTTCACAGATATTACTTTTTTTTTTTTTAACAAATTAAGGGTTTGTGGCAACCCTGCATCAATCAAGTCTATCAGCACCATTTTTTCAACAGCAAGTGCTTACATTGTGCCTCGATGTCACATTTTGGTAATTCTCAAAATATTTCAAACTTTTAAAATTATTATTATATGGTGATCTATGATCAGTGATCTTTAATGTTACTATTGTAATTGTTTCACGGAGCCATGAATAGAGCCCATGTAAGACCACAAACTTAATTGATACATGTGTGTGTTCTGACTGCTCTACTGACCCACTCTTCCTGCTCCCTATTCCCTGAGACACAACAATATTAAAATTAGGACAGTTTCATAACCCCACAATAGGGTTTAAGTGATCCAATGAAAGGAAGAGTCAACCCCCAAGGAAAACTTAATTTTTGTCTGATTTTAAGAAATTACCGCAGTCACCCCCACTTTCAGCAGCCACCACCCTGATCAGCCAACAGCCATCAACATAGAGGCCAGACACTCTTACCAGCAAAAAGATTGTGGCTCAGTGAAGGCCCTGATGATGGTAAGCATTTTTTAGCAATAAAGTTTTTTCTTAATTATGGTTTGTACAGTGTTTTTTTAGAAATATTATTGCATACTTAATAGACCACAGTATAGTGTAAACATAACTTTTATATGTATTGGGGAAAAAAATTCTTGTGACTCACTTTATTGAGATATTCACTTTATTGCAATGGTCTGGAACTGAACCTACAATATCTCCGAGGTATGCTGTACACAATGTCAACAACAATGTAAACAGAAAGAATGATCAAGTAACAATTGAAAATGAATGCTACAAAATTATAAAAAAAACAAGCTTGACTCCAAAGCAGGGATAGGAGATAAGGCCCCCCACCACACACACACACACACACACACACTGCTTTCATTGTATATAATGTTAGATTTTTTTCAATGTATTGATTGGTTTTGCTTATTTTTTTTCTTTTTCTCTTTTTTCTTAAAAAAAAAAAAGACCTTTGTTATAAGGGATTGGCTCTCAGGAAGGGATGGAGGGTATGGAATAAAGGGGGGAATCTAAGTGATATAAAAACAAATGATATTAATAAAATCAACTTTTAAAAATTTGTAGGGGCAGCTAGGAGGCACAGTGAATAGAGCACCAGTCAAGAGAACCTGAGTTCAAATCTAACCTCAGACACTTAACATGTACTAGCCATGTGACCTTGGGCAAGTCACTTAACCCCAATTGCCGTTCCCTCCTCCAAAAACCAGCAAAAAAAATTGTGACCTCAATTGTCTATACTTTTAAGTCAAAGAATGGCATGGGAGGGGGTGGGGGCAGGACTTGGAAGGCAATGAGATCATACACCTGCTTGCAGCTACCAGTTATGACCTGGGCTTATCTAAGAAGTGTCAGGAAATTCTCTCATTGCTGATTTTTATGAAAAGCTAAACAATTCCAGAAAGAAGCAAAGGAGAACTCACTTGGAGAGAATACACAGGTAATTCACTGACAAACATTGTAGAAAGAACTATCTGGGGAAAATAAGCAAGGCAGGTAATGGAAAATGAAAGTGAACGCATGGTACAGACCAGTAAGAAGTCAAAGGTGCTAGGGCTCAGAATGAGCTGAAGTAATCAGGAAGAAAGGGCTTTGTAAAATCGACCTTCTGGGAAAGACAAGGAAAAAAAAGGGATAGAACCACTGCTCAGGATGAAAAGGGCAATGGTAATGATTGACCAGGTGAAGGTAGAACTACTCAAATCTTTTCCTGTTTCCTTTTTCTCTGCCAAGGACAGTGCTCTTTGGACTGGAAATAGCTGAATAAAAATAACCAATAGGGAGATTAGACCAAAGATAGGAAGAGTTTGCCTGGCAGCACTCAGTGAGTTCAAGCCACCAAGCCCAGAATAACTACAACCTAAGGTATTGAAATGACTTGCAGACATGATGGCCAAGCCATCCTCAGTGCTCTTTGAAAACTCATGGAACTACTGAAATTTTTATTTATGGAATCATGGGTTTAGAGACGTGAGAGATCAATGAGTCTAACCCCTTCATTTTACAGAAGAGGAAACTGAGGCACAGAAAATTTAAGTGTCTTGTCAGGTGTCATACATCTACTAAATGTGGGAAGGGGAGTCTGAACTTAGACTTTCATAACCCCAAGGTCAGAGCCCTATCCATTATGCCATATTGCCTCTCAAACTGTTTAAGCTCCAATATTTCAATACCATTTGTCACAGTATTAGAAATTCTAGCAAATATAAGAAATGGAAAAAATATTAGCAAGGTTAACATTGAAAGTAAAGAGTTAAATATATGATTATTTGCAGATGGCATGATGGTATATTGGGAAAATCCAACCATTTCCACCAAAAAAAAGTTAATGAGGACAATAAATTAGTTCAGCAACATCTCAGAATATGAGATTAACCCACAAAAATTTGCATTCTTATTAGTAATAAAGATAAAGAAAATATAATAAAAAAGAAACTCCATTTCATTAATAAGAATAAACATCATCTAATATTTGGCAATTAGTCTACCTAGGAAAGCACAGGACATTTGTGGAAAGATATAAACCTATAATTACCAAAATAAAGGACAACTCAAACAACTGGAGTAACATTCAATGTTTATAAATAGATCACATTCATAGAGTAAAAATGACATTATTCCCCAAATTGATTTATATATTTAATGTAATTCCAATCAAAAGACCAAGGGATTTGAAAAATAGAATTAGAAAAAGACATTATAAACACATCTTCTGCTCTCATACTAGGGGACTTTGAGTTATGCATTGATGCTCTTCAATAGACTCAACAGACTTCAATAGATTCAATTTTCTCAAATTTCTCTCGTATTTCTACTGCGCTTCAGAAACACACAGAGAGGGTCATTCCTCTAATCTTGCCACCTATCACCCACAAATAATTTGTTTTCATGTTCATAAACTCCTAAATTCCTTTATTTAAATTTTTTTATCCTGAACTTAAACACCAAATAAAATGAGCATTTCCATTTACATTGTGGAACAGAAGAAAGGAATTACACATGAAACTGTGAATCCCTCCTATGTTGTTCTTGATTTTCTTTTTCAATATATAATAAATTCAGAACATAATTTTCAAAGCTGTCCTGCTTGTTTGTGATTCCCTTTGGCCTTTCTTCTGTTTTCTTCTCATTCTTTTATTGTTGTTTGGCAACCCTATCCTGAGGCTTCTTGTCCCTTCAACCTTTTCCATACCGCACTCCTGCCCACTGAATAGAAAAGCACAACCCTCTTAACAAATATCCATAGTCAGGCAAAACAAATTCCCTCATTGGCCATGTCACAAAAAAAAAATTCTATGTTTCATGGGTAGTGTACTTCATTGGTTGTCTAGATTAGTGCTTGGTAATCAGAGTTCTTATGCCTTTCCAAAATGTCTTCACATTGTCCTTGCTATCTTATAAATTGTTCTCCTGGATCTTCTCATTTCATTTTGCATTAGGTTATATATATATATTCCCAGGTACATATATATATATATACACACACACATATGTATATATAATAAAGATTGGTACAGTGCAATAATATTCCATTCCATTCATACACCATAATTTGCTCAGATACTTCCTAATTGACAGATGATTTCCAATTCTTTTCTATGAGAAAACAGATGCTATAAATATTTGAGTACATATGGGTCTTTTCCCTTTATCTTTGAACTCTTTGGGGTATAGGCCTAGTAGTGCTATTACTAGGTCAAAGGATATAAATAGTCTAGTGACTTTTTGAATATAGTCCTAAATTGCTTTACCAACTCACAAATCGATCAACAGTACATTAGTAACCCTATTTTCCCATAGTCCCCCCATCATTTGTCATTTTCCTTTATTTCCATCTTTGCCAATATTATGGGTATGGGATAGAACTTCATACATGCTTTTACTTTCATTTCTGTAATAGTAATATGGAACGTATTTTCATATGACTGTCTATAGCTTGAATGTCTTCTATTGAAAACTGTTCATAGTCTGATCACTTATTTAATAGGGGAATGGCTCTTATTCTTAAAAATTTGAAGCAGTCTCATATATTTCAGAAATTAGACCTTTATCAGAGAAACTTGCTATGAAGGTATTTTCCCAGTTAACTGCTTCCATTTTAATTTTAACTACATTTAAACATTTTGTACAAATTTTTTTTTAAAATTTTGTGTACTCAAAATGATTTATTTTAGTTTCCGTGATTCTCGCTATTCTTTGTTTGGTCATGAACTTTTCCCCTATCCACATATCTGAAAGGTAATTACTTCCTCATTCCTCTAATTTCTTTATGATATGACCCTTCCTATCTAAATCATACATCTATTTGGGGCTTATTTTGGTATGTGGTATGAGTTGCTGGAAAATGTCTAATTTCTGCCTGGCTACTTTCCAATTTTCCAAGCAGTTTTAGTAGTTTGGTAAGTCCTTACCCCAGTAACTGGAGTCTTCAGGCTTATTGAATATTGGGCTACTAGGCTTGTTTGCTTCTGTATGTTATATACCTAATCTATTCTACTGGTTCACTTCTCTACTTTTTTTAACTTGTACTAAGTAATTGTGATGATTGCTGCTTTGTAGTTTAATTTGAGATGAAGTACTGGTAGGCCTCTAAAACTCCTTTATCTGATCATAATTTTTTATCATTCCATCTTTGCCTATGCCTTATCTCCCATAATCTAGTTCATCCTCACCATGACCTCTGATCCCTGTACACCTCAGCTCTTCCCCAGTCCATCACTTTGCATTGGCTAGGCTCTCCTCCCTTCCCTATCTCAACTCCTTGCTGAACCAGTTCAACTGTATGCTATCCTTTACACTTGAATCCTTAGTCCCTTTGTCCTATTACCAATCACATCTCGTCAAACTCCAACTTTGGATTACTCCTGCCATCTATCTCCTTCATTCCTCTTCATGTGCTTCTGAAAGGAATTTCAAGGCAACCATAAAACCAAGCTGATTAGGTCCACTATAGTTTTATTACATAATCTCCACTGAGCCCTCACTGCTGAGAGAGACAGAGACAGAGAAACAGAGAAAGACAAAGACAGGAAGGCAGAGAGAAAGAGAAACAGAGAGAGAAAGAGACGAAAAGAGATAAAGAGACAGACAGACAGACAGACAGACAGACAGACAGACAGACAGACAGACAGACAGACAGATAGATAGATAGATAGATAGATAGATAGATAGATAGATAGATAGATAGATAGAAAGAAATAGTTAAATAGTTAGTTGGCACAGTAAATAGAACACTGGACCTGGAATCAGGGCAACCTGCATTAAAATCCAGCTTCAGACATTTATTAGCTGGGTGACCCTAGGCAAGTAGCTTAGCCTCTGTCTGCCTCAGTTTCCTCAACTATAAAACGGGGATAATAATAGCAGCTCCCTCCCAGAGTTGTTGGGAGGATCAAATGAGATTATATACATACATCTATATATATATATATATATATATATACACACATATACATATATATGCAAACCTTAGAGCATTTTTATATAAATGCTAGCTATTATGATAGATATTGACACCAATAAAGTATTTTTAAGTTCTTACTATGGACAAGCTATTGTGCTAAGTGCAGGAGATATAAAACCCATCAAACCTAGGGCTTACATTCTGTTGTGGAAGAGAGCACATAAAAGCGGAGCTGGAGGGAGAGAAGAGGGGCAAGGTGGCCTGCGAGCAGGTGGAGCAGACTTGAGAGGGGCCAGAAGGGAAGCCACTACACCAAGGCCAATCATTCCCTACCTCCCTAATGGATCTGCTATCCCATTCACCGCATAGGGTATTCCAAACCCCTTGCATCCCTCCTTACTGAACCCCCTTCCCTATACTATTATTCCATTCCATTCTCTTTTTCTCAGAGGAGGACCTTGATTTACACTTCACAAGAAAATTGAGACCATTCCTTGAAGTTCCTTATTCTTCCCTCCTCATCTCTTGTCACTCAAATGTCCTTCACCCCACCTCAAACGAAAAAGTGGTCTTTCTCCATGCTGAGGACTAGAAAGCCACATGAACCATCTATCCCATGCCCTTTTGTCTTCTCAACCAGCTTATCCCCACTATCAAGCCCTACTCTCTCTCTTATTGTCAATCTCTCCCTGTCTATTGACTCCTTCCTTTTTTCTTGTTGTTCTCCCTTCATTCTTGAAGAGGACCAATGACATCATGAGGGCAATACCTTGACTTGAACATGAATTGGATTTAAGTGAGGTAGATGTTGGACAACCGTTGGAGCGGATGTGGAAAAACTGGCACACTCATTCATTGTTGATGAAATTGTGAACTGATCTAAGAATTTTGGAGAGTAATCTGGAATTGTGCTCAAAGAGTTATTAAACTGCCTATACCCTTTAACGCAGCAATATCACTACTAGGTCTATTTCCAAAGATGATTAAGGCAAAAGGAAAAGAACCTACATGCTCTAAAATGTTTATAGCAGCTCTCTTTGTGGTGGCAAAGAACTGGAAACTGTGGGGATTGTCAATTTTGGCTGAACCAGTTGTGGTATATGATTGTGATGGAATACTACTGTGACATAAGAAATGATGAGCTCAATGATCTTAGAAAAACATGGAAAGGTTTACACAAAATAATGAAAATTGAAATGAGTAGAACCAAGAGAACATTGTATCTAATAATAGCAATATTGTTTTAAGAATGACTTTGGGTGGGGCGGCTAGGTGGCACAGTAAGTAAAGTTCTGGCCCTGTAGTCAGGAAGGCCCGAGTTTGGTTCCGGCCTCAGACACTTAACATGCACACAAAAAAACTAGCCATGTAACCTTGGGCAAGTTACTTAACCCCAATTGCCCTCCAAAAAAAGCAAAAAAAAAAAAAGAATGACTTTGGGGGCAGCTAGGTGGTACAGTGAATAGAGCACTGATCCTGGAGTCAGGAGGACCTGAGTTCAATGTGGCCTCAGACACTTGACATACTTACTAGCTGTGTGATTTTAGGCAAGTCACTTGACCCCAAATGTCTAGCCTTCCCCCCTCCAAAAAAAATGGCTTTGAGTTATAAGTTATTTTTGTTATTATTATAAAGATGTAAATTAACTATAAAATAGGATATATGAATAAAGATGCTATCTGCATTCAGAGAAAGAACAATAAATAGAATTATGTATAGAATAATATTACATATGTATACCTATATTCATATCTATCTATATACATATACACCTATCTGTGTCTAATGGTAACCATCTCTAAGGTGGGGTGGGGAGAGGAAGGAAAAAAAGGGAAAAAAAGGAATTTATATGTTAACTTTGTTGTATATTTAAAAGAAACAGTGGGGCGGCTAGTTGGCACAGTGAATAGAGCACTGGCCCTGGATTCAGGAGGATCTAAGTTCAAATATGGCCTCAGACATTTAACATTTACTAGCTGTGTGACCTTGGGCAAGTCACTTAATCCCAATTGTCCTGCCTTTCCCCCTCCAAAAAAAAGCCAAAAAAAAAGAGCTAAAACAAATAGCAAGTTGCATATAATAGATTTGCAGTTTCATGTTCAATCATCTTTTTTTTTATTATACTATGCTATGGAAATGTTTGTTTTATTCCATAAATTAAAAATAAAATAAAATTTTTAAAAAGTGAGGCAGGACTGCACATAGTCATCAGCCTCATTCTGTCCTCCAGAGAAGTCCAGTAGCAAGACAAAAGTCAAGATGACTGGTGATGCCCTGGGATATAGTGGATGACCTTGACCTTTCTAAATTAAGGTCTTTCCCAGGTCTCAGTTTGTCTGAGGCAACAAGCTCAAGCATCCCTCCCTGAATTTAATGGCCTTTTCTCAGTCTTCACCCATCTTGACCTCTGCAGCCTCGACACTGTCAGCCACCCTCTTTTCCTTCATCCTCTCTCCTCTCTAAAGCTTCCATGCCACTGCTTCTCTCCTGGCTCTCCTCCTACCTCATCTGACCAATCCTTTGCTGAATCTTCATCCAGGTCACTCCTGCTAACAGCGGGTATCACCTCCACGTATCTGCCTTGGACCCTCTTCTCTTTTCACTCAGTACTGTCTCATAAGATCCCCTCGGTTAAACTACAGTCTCTGTGCAGATGTTTTTCAGAAGTAAATGTCCAGCCCTAATCTCTCTGTTGAGCTCTACTCCCATACCATCAATGGCTCCTTGGACATCTCCAACTAGATGTTCTGTAGGCATATCTGCCTCAATATAACCAAGACACAACCCATTTTCTTCTTCTCTAAGCCCTCCTTTCTTGAAAACCCTCTTATTATTGTTGAAGGCATCACCATCTTCCCAAATCAACCACACTTGAAACCTCAGTGTCCTCCTGGATGCCTCATTTCCCTAACCACATATATAATCTATGAACAAATCTTGGTGTTTCTACCCTCACAACATCTCTCCTATGCATCTCTTTCTCTCCACTCACACAGCCACTGTCCTGATCCAGGCCCTTATTATCTTTAACCCTAATACTATAATAGCCTCTTAATTGGTCTCACTCCCTCAAGCTGCCTCTCATTCTAATCCATATTTCATTCAGCTGCCAAAGTGATTTTCCTATAGTTCAGGTGTGAGCAGCTTACTCTCTTACTCAATAAACTGCAATGGCTCTCTATTAGCTGTAGTATCAAATATAAACTCCTCTCTCTGGCCCTTAAAGCCCTTTAAAGCCTGACATCTTCCTATTCTTCCAGTCTTCTTACAATTTATTCTCCTCAATATAGGCTATAACTCAGCTACACTGGCTTATTTGCTGATCCTCCCACTCCATCTCCCAACTCCAGTGTCTTTGCATTCACTCTCCCCCCTCCTCACCCCAGTCTGGAATGCTCTCCCTTCTCACAGGGTAATTTTTTTTTAAGGAAGTACTATCATCCAGGGGGATTATGAAATGTCTCAGGTTAGAGCTGGTATCTGAGCTGAACTTTCAAGGATCCTAAGAGGCAGAAGGACTGCATCCTAGGATATGAATAAACAGTTTTTCAAGTGGGGAACAAATGGTTAATAATCATGTGGGGAAAATGTTCAACCTCAATAATAACCAAAGAAATACAAACTGAAATAACTTCGATGTACCATTTCACTACTGTCATATTGGCAAAAAACCAAAACAGGTACAAGCAAGAAAACAATGATGATGGGATTATGGAAAAACAGGTACAGTAAGTGATTACGGGCAAACTCATAAACTTGTAGAATCTTTCTGAAGAGCAATCTGGCAGTAAACAGGAAAAGCTACAAAACAACTGCCCCCTAGAACCAATTATTCCATTGTGGGAAATACACCCTGACAGTGTCACTACAACCCCACAAAAACAGAGCTATCAGCTAAAAAATGTTCACAGCAGCATTATATATAATTGCAAACAATTGGAAACAACCTAAATGCCTAACAAAGGAGGAATGGTTAAATAAATGGTGGTAGCTTCGTGTAATGGAATAGTATAATTACAATGGAGTAATGCAATTAATATGGACAATTATGAGTAATGCAAAGAAATCCGGAAGGACCTTTATGAAATAATTCAAAACTGAAAATCCAACACCAGAAGAATGGAAGATACACCAGAAGTGATCATATAAGGAAAAATAAATGAGAATAAATGGACAGCGAACCTTGATGAGGACTTAGAGGAGAAAACGTTTAAAGTGATATATTAAGCATTGAAATTAATCAATTTAAATGAAAAGAATTACTAAGCAGATATAGTTGTATATATTGATATTTAATTTGTTTCTATTAAAACATTTAATTTTTTTACACAGGAAAACTCAAAGAATGGGAAAAGGTACTAAAGAGCTAAAGAAGTGGCAAAGAATTGGAAATTAAGGGGGTGCCCATCAATTGCGGAATGGCTGAACAAGTTGTGGTATATGCATGTTATGGAATACTATTGTGTTGTAAGAAACGAGGAGCAGATGGACTTCATATTTACCTGGAGAGGCTTATACGAACTGATGCTAAGTAAGAAGAGCAGAACCAGGAGAAATTTGTACACAATTACAGACACAACGTATGTGTGATGACCAACTTTGATAGACTGGACTCTTCTCAGCAATACAATGATATAAGTCAATCCCAAAAGACTCATGATGGAGAGAAATGTGTACATCCAGAGAAAGAATTAGAAAGAACTGAGTTTATGTCCAGATTGAAGCAAACTACCTGATCTTTTTCCTTTTCTTGTTTGGTTTTATGTCTTCTTTACCATTTTTCATTCCATCTGATACAATCTGTCTTTATAACCTGACTAATGTATAATGCAAAAGTATTTACAGATCCTATACTTGACTGTATGCCACCATGGCGGGGGGAGGAGAGGGAGGGGAACAAAATGTGAAATTCAAGGAATTGTGGAATTGAATCTTGTAAACTAAAAGTAAACAAACAAATTAATTAAAAAAAACCAAGCCAAAAAAAAAAAATAAAGTTGAAGAACTGAGGCAAATGGGGTTAAATGACTTGCCCAAGGTCACAAAGCTAGGAAGCATCTGAAGCCAGATAAGAATTCCTGAAGATGAGTCTCCCTGATTCCAAGTCCAGACTACCAAGCTGTCCCCTAATAATAGCTATGATAATACTGAAAGAATCTTAGAGTACAGTTCAAATTTGTAAATGATGCACAACATTCCTGAGAGAAAACCCCACAACCCCAGTGATGATGAACTTACTACTTAATAAACCATTTCTTTATATCCAGGAAAGAAAATTAAAAAAAAAACTAAAGAAGGACAGATATCCAGATTTTCAAAAAAGGGAAAAGAGTCCAGCTATAGACTGATGATCTTGATGTCAATTCCTGGCAAAATTAGAGAATATATATCTATCTGGAGGCAATTAGGGTTAAGTTATTTGCCCAGAGTCACACAATTAAGTGTCTGAGGTCACATTTGAACTCAGGTACTCCTGACTCTAGGGTCAGTGCTCTATCCATTGCACCACCTAGAAAATATATTTTTAAAAAGATGTGTAAGGAAGTATGAGTTGAAGAAATAGCTTCCAAGTTTTCTTTGGGGGACTACATTTCCCAGAAGTTTGTGTGGGGGTTCAGTAGGTTCTAGTGAATCCAATATAAAAGGATCATAGGACATAGTGTACAGGGCTAGAAGAGACTTACAGACATCCCGTTGGAGTTTTCAAGACACAAAAGAATGGCCATTCCCTTGAGAAGATACCTGGGATGCAAGAAGGGAAGCTAGGAAGCTGGTGATGTGAGAAGGGAATATACCTTGCAGAGGTGGAGCCAGTGAATGAGAGAGACGGGGACAATTGGGCTCTTATGTTTGGAGCCTTGGTACCCAGGGGCATCCTAGCTGTTGCTTTGAGATTAAGAGGCAGATGATTAAGTGAAGACTGTTTGTGGACATTACTCTATAGCATCCTAAAACCCAGTCATGAGCTTAGCTGAATGATTTCCTTCTCCCAAGGGATTAGGATGTTTGGGAATTGATGGGACTCTGACTCACTGGCTACCTTGGGGAGTGTTGGGAGGCAGCAGCTGTCTGGCAATGGGTACTGAGAATACTAATTATGTGATTCATTTCCTTTGTTATTTACCTTGCTTCAGGTTTTCTGCTTTGACTAAACATTTTATTGGATTTATGTGACTTGAGTATAGCTAGAATGACTACTGGATGGAGGTTTATCACCTGTGGATTTGATGTTGAACATGAAAAACACTGAAACATGAAGACACTGGGCATGAGAAATAGTACATGATCCCAGAGTCATGGTAGCCTGGGCTATAGATGGTTTGTGAACACTGGGAAAGATAAATATTGATCACGAAGAGTTCCCATGTTCACCAAAAACAAGTCGTGCCAGACTAACCTCATTTTCCATTTTTGAAAAGAATGCTAGACAGATGGTTAGGGAATGAAGTAGGTACAGTTTACCTGGATTTCACTGAAGTATTTGACAAAGATCTCTCATGCTATCTTTGCACACAAGATAGATATGTGGAATAGATGTTGATACAGGTCAGATCATATCTGGATAATTGTATTCAAGCTGGGTATGAGATTTTCATTGCCAATGAGGATGGAAGCAAACTGACCACCTTCTAGAAGAGGAGGTCCAAGATGGTGAGAATAAACAGCTTGCCATATAAAGATCAGCTGAAGGAAAAGGTCCTTCCATTCCTATGCTTTGTAGTTGATACTGTATTTTTTAAAACATAAATGCGTGTTATACTTTTGGAAAGACTTATGTATCTTTTGAAAAAATGACCATTTTTGTTTCTTTGTTGTTTATGTGGCTAATTGTGCCAACTATTTTCTTTTATGCTGAACCATCTTTTCTAGTGTAAATCCAACTTTGCCTTAGTGAATTATTTTTTGGCTATACTTCTATAAGCTCCTTGCAAGAATTTTGGTTGAAATTTTTGCACCAATATTCATTAATGAAATTTGATTATATTCTCTTTCTCAGCTTTGTCTCTCCCTGGTTTGGATAACAGGATCATTGCTGTATTACGCTTTCTATAAATCCAATTCAATACAATCCAATCAATATTTATTAGGTGTTTAATTTGTATAAGGCAGTATTCCAGATGCTGAAATATACAATATGCAAACAGATAAGTGTATCAGATTATTCAAGGAACAAATAGAAACAGTGATCTCAGACAAGGATAGTCACACTGTGCTCCAGAACCCTAAAAATCTTCAGAAATTTAGAATCATAGAATGCAAGAGTGTTAGTATTACAGGAGACATCAAGGGCTATCCAAGTCAATGAACAATTGAAGAAACCGAAGCTCAAATATGGAAAAAGCCTTGATCAAAGCTACAGGTTCCTCGGGTTCTATGGAGAATTTGGCATGTACAATTGGAGTGGGGTTTGAGATAAGAGAGTAATGTGAGGATAGATATGGGTGTGGTGTAAATTTGTGCGAGGATACAATTTATTAATCCAGTTTCATTCTCTTCCTTTGTCTCTAAATTAATCTCCTAAATTTAGCTCCTAATGGTGCATTTATTCTCAGGTACAAGTGGCCAAACCAGAAACTGGATAGTACAAGTATGGCATATTTATAGAATAATATAAAAGTGTGTGGTGGGCAGAAGAAATGCTATTACACCCTGCATCATCCAAATAAATGTCAGATTCTTGACAGCAGGGATGGTTTCATTTTTGTGTTTTCAGCCCCAGCCCCTAGCTGAGTACCTGGCACATAGTAGGCACTTTAATAAATAACTGTTGATTTACTGATTGATTCCTCAACATTACCACCCTGAAATGAATTTATATCATTAGGAGTACCTGTAATACTAGCACGGGATAGTAGAGAGAGTGCTGGACTCTGAGTCAGAAAGATCTAAGTTCAGGGGCAGCTAGGTGGCACAGTGAATAGAGCACTGGCCCTGGAGTAGGGAGGACCTGAGTTCAAATCCAGCCTTAGACACGTGATGTTTACTAGCTGTGTGACCTTGGGCAAGTCACTTAACCCCAATTGCCCTGCCTTCCCCCCTCCAGAAAAAAAAAAAAGACCTAAGTTCAAATACTGCCTCAGATATTACTAGCAACTGGACAAGTCACTTGACCTCTCTTAACTTCAGTTTCCTTGTCTGTAAAATGAGAATAAGAGCACTGGGCTATTGTGAGGATCAAATGACATAAAATATGTAAAACCCTGCAAACCTTAAAGCCCTATGTAAATGTCAGTTAATATTATTATCACATGGCACACCTCTGTCACCATTAGCATTGATCATGAGCTGCAAGCAGGTACAATAGAATCAAAGACTTTTTACAATCAGTAGGAATCTTTTTTTAAAAATTAATTAATGTAGTTAAAATGAATAAACACCAAAGAGAATGGGCATTTGCATATGCATAATAGAATAGAGAAAAAAGAAGCTTTTACATGATACTGTAGGTCTCTATTATGATCAGCCTGCTTTTCTTTTAAAACACACAATAAATTCAACCTACAGTTTGCAGAGAATTGGCAGGGACCTTAAAGGGCACCTCACCCACCAAACCAAGACCAGTTTCTGCTCAAACAGCTTCAGTAACAGGGAACTCCGAACCACATGGAGCAGCCCCACGGCATCCTGGGACAGCTGTAATCACTAAGAAATTTTTGCACATATTGAACTGAAACCTGACTCTGCATAGTCTGTACCCATTGGTCCTGGTTCTGTCTCCTGGGGCCAAGGAAAACAAATCTAATCCCCTTTTAGCCTGATATTTAAGGATGGTGAGCCTATGGCCTCCCTCTCCCTCCCCCAGTCTTCTGGGGCTAAATAAGCACAACATTTTTGCTTTGTTATCATATATTTTCCCTTTTGTATCACTGACTCTTTGATATTTGAGTGAGATACTGTTTTTGAGCAGAGAGTTTTAATTACATTTTTAAAATTCTGGATTTAATGAACACTCAAAAACCAAAGGACATTTCCATATAAAAAGTAGACTGGGAAAAAAAGAGGATTATATGTGAAATCCTAAATCTCTATTGAACAGCTTGCTTTAGAAAGGAGTGGGGAAACCCATAATAAGCCCTGGGGAGTTTTTATCCCAATTCCCACTCACACTGATGAGTTGGGTCCCCTAAGGGTTGGCTACATGGAAGGGGGGGGGGGTTCCTCTTTAATGCTATTTGTTTGAACTCCCATTCCAGTGAGTTCTTTCCAATATCAACTGTCAGTTACAGTTAGTCTATTTCTTAAATCATTCATATCTTTCAGATTAAAGCGTTAATATTGATTAACATCAATTAGCTTTTACAAAAGGTTATTTGCTGAGAAGATACAAACATTTCCCTCCCAACATGCAGGAAACACTCTTTTTTTCATTTCAGTCCCAGGGAAGAGTGGGCTCTAACTTGAAGCTATTATTACCAAACATTCCCACTTAGTAGGTCCACTTCTGAATTCAGCAGAGCTCCATCTTGGCTTCCTTTGACACAGTGTTGGGTTAAGAAGGTCACTGGGGGTTCCTGAAAGTCCTGTCATGGACTCCCATCACTGGAACTCTAGTGGCTTATCTGTTGACCTTTCAAGGCTCCCAGGTTAAAGTCTGGTTCATTCTGTCTCCAGTACTCCCTCACCTTCACAATAAGGTCAGAAGCCATAACAAAGTCAGGTGCTTGTGACTTCATGATGTCCCAGGTGGGGAGAGTAGGCATTGCATCTGGCTCTATTTCTCTCAGGCTTCATGTTGGTGCCAACTGAGAAAGAGGACTCCTCCACCTCTTCCCCTCCTCCTCCCAGAGGCCCATAGCAGCTTATCCTCCTCTCTGGTCAACAAGGAAAGGAAAAAGAGAGCCTAACTTTCCTCTGGGAGTCTTTTGTATGCCCTCCCAATTCTCTCTTAACTGCCAAACAAAAGTCTATTTTTTCACTACTTGGTTACTGGACTAGAAAGAGTCAAACCTGCAAATGCTCTCAGTTGGAGGGTAGGAACCTCCATGACACATCGTCACACACTTCCAGATGCAGCTACTCAAACCTCCCCATGTGGCTTAGCAAAAGACAGCTTGCTGCACATGATCTGAGAACAGGGCTCCCATTGGCCAGTCTTCCATTAAAGCATATAATACATTCAACCTGTTGCTTTCAAAATTGTCCTGAATTTCAGTGTTTCCTTCTGAATTTCCATGTATCTCCTCTACATTAAAAAAAATTACTCTCTTTTCTTCTTTTTTTTTGAACAATGCTTTTTACTAACTCTGACTCCCAAATCTACCCCTTCCTCACCTTCTTTTAATACAAAGACTCTGTAATTTCCCAAAGTTTGAAAACCCCAGAATTCCATATAAAGTTACTGCAGACATTATAAAATATTTGGGAGGCTACCTGCAAACAAACCCAGGAATGATATGAACACAGTTACAAAACACTTTTCACACAAATAAAGTCAGATCTAAATAATTGAAAAAATATCAGTTGCTCATGGGTAAGCTAAGCTAATATAATAAAAATGACAATTCTACCTAAATTAAATTACTTATTCAGTGCTGTAACAATCAAACTACCAAAAATTATTTTATAGAGCTAAAAAAAATAATAACAAAATTCATGTGGAAGAACAAAAGTTCCAGAATATCAAGGGAATTAATGAAAAGAAATGCAAGGGAAGGTAGCCTAGCTGTACCAGATCTTAAATTGTATTACAAAGCAGCAATCATCAAAACTACTTGGTACTGGCTAAGAAATAGAGTGGTGGATCAGTGGAATAGGTTAGGCACGAAAGACATAATAGTCAATAACTATAGTAATCTACTGTTTGATAAACACGAAGATTCTAGCTTCTGTGGTAAGAATTCACTATTTAACAAAAACTGCTGGGAAAACTTATTCAGTGCCATAACAATCAAACTACCAAAAAATTATTTTGTAGAGCTAGAAAAAAATAATAACAAAATTCATGCGGAAGAAGAAAACGTCCAAAATATCAAGGGAATTAATGACAGTATACAAGCGCCTATAAAACAGTAAGGCAGAAATTAGGCATAGACCAACATCTTACAGTCTATACCAAGATAAAGTCGAAAGGGATACCTGATTTAGATATAAAGGCTGATACTATAAGCAAAGTAGGAGAGCAAGAAATAGTTTACCTGTCAGATATATGGAGAAAGGAAGAATTTATGACCAAACAGGAGAGAGAATGTTATGAAAGGCAAAATGGATGATTTTGATTACATTAAGTTGACAATTTTTTTGCACCAACAAAGCCAATGCACCCAAGATTAGAAGGGAAGCAGAAATCTGGGAAACAATTTTAAAGCCAGTGTCTCTGATAAAGGTCTCATTTCTAAAATGTATAGAGAACTAAGTCAAATTTCTAAGAATACAAGTCATTCCCCAATTGACCAAAGGCCAAAGGGTATGAACAGGTGGTTTTCAGATGAAGAAATTAAAGCTATCTATAGTCAAATGAAAAAAAAAAGTGTTTTAAATCACTATTGATTAGAGAAATGCAAATCAGAGCAACTCTGAGGTAATACATCACACCCAGCAGATTGGTTAACATGACAAAACAGGAAAACAATAAATGTTGGAGAAGATATGGGAAAATTGGAACACTAATGCATTGTTGGTGGAATTGGGAACTGATCCACCATTCTGGAGAGCAAATTGGAACTATACCCAAAGGGCTATAAAATTGTGCATGTCCTTTAACCCAGCAATACCACTCCTGGGTCTGTATCCCAAAGAGATCATAAAAAAGGGAAAAGGATGCACATATACAAAAATATTTATAGCAGCTCTTTTTATGGTGGCCAAGAAATGGAAATTGAAGGGATGCCCAGCAATTGGGGAATGGCTGAACAAGTTGTGGTATATGAATGTAATGGAATTCTATTGTGCTATAAGAAATGAGGAGCAGACAAACTTCAGAAAAACCTGGAAAGACTTATATGAACTGATGCTGAGTGAAGTGAACAGCACCAGGAGAACATTGTACATAGTAACAGCCACATTGTTCGATGACTGACTTTGATAGCCTTAGCTCTTCTCAGCAATGCAACGATGTAGGACAATTCCATATGATTCATGATAGAAAATGCCATCCACATCCAGAGAAAGCACTGTGGAGTCTCAGTGCAGATGGAGGTAAATGATTTACTCTCTTTTTGTTGTTGTTTTGTTTCTTCTTTCTTGTAGTTCCTCCTGTTGGTTCTAATTTTTCTTTACATGAGTAAAGTGAAAATATGTTTCATATGAATGCATATGTAGAGTTTATATCAGACTGCATGCCATCTTGTGAAGAGGGGAGGGGGAGGGGGAAGGGACAGAAAGGATAGGGAAGGAGAGAGGGGCAGAAAATGTAAAACGCAAAAGCTTATGGAAGTGAATGTTGCAAACTAGAAATAAATAAATAAATAACAATATGAAAAAAGCAGCATGAATGTATTAGGTTTCTGGGAAACTAGGGCATTACTGATGATTTATATTGAGCTTGAAATTCACTCTGACTCCCAGATCTTTTTTGCTTCTCCCTGGTTGACTGGACTGTAAGTATATGGATTTACGCTGATCTCAATTCAACTTTATTTTAGATTCTATATATCTTTTGGGAGATTTATACTATAATCTAAAGAGTTCTACATCACTCCCTGATGTGTCACCTGGACATTTACTGCTATCTATGCCTTTAGGATATTGAACACATCAGGGGCAAGGAAATTCTGGTGAAATTCCAATGTGGGCAAACCACCTTCCCCACCACCAGATAAACATCAGTCCACTTTTTACTACTCTTAGTGATCTGTTAATTCAACTGATATTATCACACAGCCTCTGTCTCTCCAATATGGTCACAAGGATATGAGAGATTTGTCAAATGGCAGATTTAACAGAATGTCTATTGTCCAGATTATGAAGTACAGTTAGATGGGCTGCCTATGAGATTGTCCATCAGTAGATGGATGGATAGATGGGGATGGGTGGGTGGGCAGGTACCATAGATAGAGAGAAAGATAAGTAGATAAATAGGCAGACAGCATATATGCATGAGATGGGTACAGAATTTAATAGGAGGAGATTGGGCTGGATTGCCACTGGGAAACTGTAAAAGTCCTTTAATGACCCCCAACCTTACACAGAAACAAAGGTCTATCTTTTTCATCTTTTTCATTCTACCAGTATTGTGTGGCTGCAAATCACAGAACACAACAGTCTCTAGAAAATTAAAAATGAGCATCACTCAAAGGGTGGTGAAAAAGAACATGGTTGATGTAAACAGCTGTAACACCTATCAGAGCCAAGTTTGCTATCAGAGAAAGGTATGGTCAGAGAGGATGGCCTGGTCATGGGGCCAGAGTGAGAGATAACCAACCAGAGGACAGCATGTGGGTACCACAGGTATCTTCTGATGTCAGAAGGCTGCCAGCACATTGGATAGGCCCCCTGCCATGAGATTATAGGAAGAAATGGACCTTAATGGTACAGGACCAGCAAACATGATTGGGTTGTGGAAGGAAAATTGACATAGATAAGATCGCAAAACCCTCTTCGTATTAATTATAACAAATGTTTGCTGAATGAATGGGGGCAGGGGAGACTAGGTTACTGAAATGACTGTCTCTTTCTTCCACTCCCTAAAAGAGGGCCCCATGATAGGCATTGAAGGCAATCTCAGTTTACCTATCCCTGACATCCATCGAGCTACACACACACACACACACACACACACACACACACACACCCAAACACGCAGGAGTGGGTTGCCATGAGCCAAAATCTTTTCCCAGGCCAAAATCTTCATAAGATGCTTTGAGATCATAGAAGGAAAAAAGGGGGATGCAGAGCTTAGTCCTCAGTGTTGCTGGATCTTGGGGTGCTGCTGCCTTACTGGACATGGTCAAGTAGTCTGGTACAGGACCGAACACAGACTTGGAATCAGAAGACCTAGCTTCAAATCCTGGTTCTCCTCTTTACTATGTGTAACATTTCAGGGCCTCTGTTTTGTCAATTGTAAAATGAGGGGGAGGGATGTCTTGTACTAAATGATCCCTAATCATCCAAATCCTATAGCCTTTTGGAACAGGGGGCGCTCTGTGCTAAGAACACCTGGGCAAAGGGGCAAGTGGGCAAACATCTCCCTCCAAAGACTGCTACGTCTGTCTGCTATTTGAGTCAGCTCGATGGAAAAAGGCTGGCAGGGAGGGCACGCGAATCAGGAGTCCCTGGTTCGAATCCTGCTTCTGCAGGATATAACCTTGTGGCCTTGGGCAAGTTCCTCCCCCTTTCCAGCCCTTAGATCCCCCGTCTGTAAAATGCTCCCTAAGGTCCCTTCAAGGCTACTGCTGAGCCTATGAATGGAAGAAGTCAGCGTCTGGCTGGCGGGGGCTTGGAGCAGCTGCCTCGAATCGTCCCTCCTCCGTCGGGGCGGAGCTCGGCTCTCCAGGCTCCGCCCGGGACGGACCAGCCGGCCGCCGCCGTCTCCGCTCCCCCAGCGCCGCCTGTTCCGGGTTGGGCTGTTCCCCTGGGTCCTGAGCGCAGCCGGAGGGAGCCGGGGCCGGAGACGCGGAGCCAGCCGGTGGGGAAGGAGCCCGGGGCTGGTGGCAGCAGGCTGCACCTGGGCGCGCCCCTTCCTCCCGCGTCCCCTCCTCCGTCCCTTCCCCCGGTGGGTGGGTGCCCCTCGCCGGCCCTGCCGGGGCGGGGGGCGGCCGGCATCCCGGGCGCACTGCAGCCATGGCGTGCAGCCTGAAGGACGAGCTGCTGTGCTCCATCTGCCTGAGTATCTACCAGGACCCGGTGAGCCTGGGCTGCGAGCACTACTTCTGCCGCCGCTGCATCACCGAGCACTGGGTGCGGCAGGAGGCCCAGGGCGCCCGCGACTGCCCCGAGTGCCGGCGCACGTTCGCCGAGCCGGCGCTGGCGCCCAGCCTCAAGCTGGCCAACATCGTGGAGCGCTACAGCGCCTTCCCGCTGGACGCCATCCTGAGCGCCCGGCGCGCCGCTCTGCCCTGCCAGGCCCACGAGAAGGTGAAGCTCTTCTGTCTCACCGACCGCGCGCTCGTCTGCTTCTTCTGCGACGAGCCTGCCCTGCACGAGCAGCACCAGGTCACGGGCATCGACGACGCTTTCGACGAGCTGCAGGTGCGCCGGGGAGGGGGCGGGCGCCAGGGGGTGCCCCCGGGCCCGCGGCGCTCAGAGCTGGGGGGAAACCTGCGCGGGGTCGGGGGGAGGCGGTGAAGGCTAACCCCTTCCTTTTACACGTGGGGAAACTGAGGCTTAGGGTGGAGGGAGGGACATACCCAAGGTCACCGGCTGGGGGATGAGGAGGGGGTGCTGGGTCCGAGGATTTAGAGTAAAAAGGGACCTTGGCAGGATCTAGGCCAGCCCCTCATTTTACATATGGGGAAACTGAGGCTCAAAATGGGGAAGGAATTTG